>NW_027497393.1:0-184618 GCF_021521415.1 Bidens hawaiensis | reverse complement strand
CTACTTACCTTATACTTAGCGTTACAACCTGAAAGTACGTGCAATATCCGAAGATCGTTCACGTACCGTCAAGCCATCATTCATACATATCACATCATTCACATAAGGCATACACTTATCTCTTAGGATAAGCGTATTAACAAACATATCGAGTATGCACACAGCCCCGAAAACATAACACATAAATGGGGCTAGAAACTCACCTGAATCCTGTTACGCTCTCCGTTAATAGTTGTCCCTTTCTTCAGTTGTGCACGGCTAACTGTATAATATTTACACGTATCAATTAACTACTACTACTACTCATGTTGTATTTCTATCTTTATATGACCCACAACGAACGGGGGTCCGGGGGCAGCGCCCCTGGCAGCGGGGTCTATAGGCGGCAGCCCCTAGCAGGGTCCAAGGGGCAGAGCCCCTGGCTGGGGTCAAGCTGCCAGGTCAGCTTGGAAAAAATTTATTTCCATTAACTGTCTTAACACATTTTTTCATTAGGTTTTTAATTTATTTTCTAAGCGAACTTAACTTTAGGCGAAGTTAAACCTTAAGCGAACTTAGCTTTAGGCGAAGTTATCAGTTAGGCGAACTGGGCCGTAGGCGAAGTTATCAATTAGGCGAACTTGGCCTTAGGCGAAGTTATCAATTTGGCGAACTTGGCCTTAGGCGAAGTTACCAGTTAGGCGAACTTGGCCGTAGGCGAAGTTAAGCTTTGAAGGCGAAGTTAAGCTTTGAAGGCGAAGTTAAGCTTTCGCAGGCGAAGTTATCAGTTTGCAGGCGAAGTTGCCCAGTTCGCAGGCGAAGTTGCCCAGTTCAGCTACGGGTTTGGTTTTTATCAAGCATTTTGGCGATTTTAATACCCTTGTTATGGTTCGACATCACCCACTAACGTTCCCTAACCATTTTCGGTCGTATATATATCCCGTATATACTATAAAGCTTGGATCTTTAAGCTTAAGGACATTCAAAAGGCTAAACGTTCAATAAAACGTAAACTTTAAAGGTCAAGAACATACCTTTTATACGTTCGGTGTGGTCGCGGTTTGCTTGGTTATCTCGTATATAGAAGATCTAATAATGGTTGGCTCGATTTTGGTCTTGGACGTCTCTCTCTCTCTCGGCCGAAATATGGTGTGTGTGTGTGTTTGGAGTGTGTTAGAGAATAAGATGGAAATGAAATGAGGGTTTAGGGTTTTAGCTTGGTTTAGGGGATATTTATATCCCTTAAAGCCCATGGACCTAAGGCCCATTCTCATTTAACCCATCTAAATTAATCTAAGTCCATGATCCGTTCTTTACTCGATATTAATTTATTAATAACGCGAAATCACTAAACGTAACTTTCTTTATTCAACATTATAAATTTTAGGATGTTACAAGTCTTCCCTCCTTAAAGAGGTTTCGTCCCCGAAACCTAACTATTACATAACAAACTAGGGTAAAACTTGCGCATCTCATCCTCGGCTTCCCAAGTAGCATCCGATCCTTTGCCGTGTTTCCATATAACTTTTACCAAAGGTATAATCTTGTGACGAAGCTGCTTCTCCTTGCGATCAACGATCTCTATCGGTTGCTCGATGTAGTTCAATTGTTCATCAACCTCGATGTCCATCAATGGCACGTGAGACGTGTCATCAGCTAGACACTTCCTCAGATGAGAAACATGGAAGGTTGAATGAATTCCTTCTAACTCATCGGGTAAATCCAGTTTATAAGCTACTTCACCCACACGATCTACAATCTTGAACGGTCCAATGTACCTCGGACTCAACTTTCCTCTTTTCCTAAAACGGATAATCCCCTTCCAAGGCGAGACCTTGAGCATCACATTGTCACCAACGTTAAACTTAATTGGTCGTCGCCGCTTATCTGCATAAGACTTTTGTCTGTCTTGAGCGGCTTTCATTCTTGCTTTGATCTGATCGAACTTTGAAGATGTTTCTTGAACCACTTCTAGGCTTCCCATTTCTTTCTGACCAATCTCACCCCAACACACCGGGGTCCTACATCGTCTACCGTAAAGCATCTCAAACGGTGGCATACCAATACTTGAATGGTAATTGTTGTTATAGGAGAACTCTGCCAGATGCAGATGATCATCCCAACTTCCACCAAAATCTAAAACACAAGCACGTAGCATATCCTCAAGGGTTTGGATTGTCCTTTCAGACTGTCCATCGGTTTGAGGATGATACGCCGTACCGATGTTCAACCTCGTCCCCATAGCTTCATGGAATTTCTTCCAGAACCTCGAAGTATACCGTGTATCTCTATCAGACACGATCGATAACGTTACTCCATGCTTGGTTACAACTTCAATAATGAACAAGCTTGCTAACGTTTCTGACGAGATGGCCTCTCGTATGGGCAGAAAGTGAGCACTCTTGGTCAAACGGTCCACAATCACCCAGATGGTATCATGTTGCTTAGCTGTACGAGGTAGCTTAGTTATGAAATCCATGGTGATGTGTTCCCATTTTCATTCAGGTATCTCTAGCGGTTGCATCTTCCCATAAGGCTTTTGGTGTTCGGCTTTGACTTGTAAGCAAGTTAAGCACTTACTAACATAATCCACTACATCATTCTTCATTCCTGGCCACCAGTAATCTCTTTTCAAGTCTTGGTACATCTTTGTAGCTCCAGGATGGATTGAGTACCTTGACTTATGAGCTTCATCTAAGATTCGACTTCTAAGATCACCATGGCGTGGGATCCACATGCGGTCGAACCTAGTCCTAACTCCATGAGTGTTTTCCATCAACTCATTTTGCTGGCCATACATCCTTTCTTTCTTTACTAACCCTTCATCTACTAACACCTCTGACTGCACCTTGATGATTTCTTCAAAAAGACTTGAGTTCATAATCAGCTGGTATGACTTCACTGTTGCAAGGACTTCCTCATTCTTACGACTTAGCGCATCAGCGACCACGTTAGCTTTACCAGGGTAATACTTAATCTCACAGTCGTAATCATTTATCAATTCTAACCATCTTCTCTGCCTCATGTTCAATTCTTTCTGCTCGAAGAAGTACTTTAAACTCTAATGATCTGTATAGATAGTACACTTAGTACCGTACAGATAATGCCTCCATATCTTAAGAGCATGCACTACAGCTGCTAACTCCAAATCATGCGTCGGATAAGTACTCTCATGGACCTTCAACTATCTAGACGCGTAAGCTATCACCTTCCCTCGTTGCATCAACACGCAACCTAACCCTTGATGCGAGGCATCAGCACAAACAACGAAATCCTCGTCACCATCGGGTAGAGCAAGGATTGGAGCTTGCGTGAGTCTCTTCTTTAATTCTTCAAAGGCTTCTTCTTGAAACCTTCCCCAACTGAATACTATCGACTTTCGGGTCATACCGGTCAGCGGTGCGGCTATCTTGGAGAAACCTTCGATGAATCTCATATAGTAGCCAGCTAACCCTAGGAAGCTTCGTATATCAGTCGGATTCTGCGTAGTCTTCCAATTCGTTATCGCTTCAATCTTAGCTGGGTCCACGGTAATCCCTTCCGGATTAATCACGTGACCTAAAAATTGCACTTCTCTTAACCAGAACGCGCACTTCGAAAACTTGGCATACAACTTCTCTTTCTTCAGAGTCTCCAATACCTCTCTCAGATGCTCAGCATGGTCAGACTCGCTCTTTGAATAAATCAATATATCATCAATGAAGACGATAACCGACTTATCCAACATCGGTCGACACACCCTATTCATCATGTCTATAAATGCTGCAGGAGCATTTGTTAGACCGAATGACATTACGAGGAACTCGTAGTGTCCATACCGCGTTCGAAACGCTGTCTTAGGGATGTCTGCCTCCTTCACCTTCAGCTGATGGTAGCCTGATCTGAGATCTATTCGTGAGAACCAACTTGAACCTTGCAGTTGGTCAAACAGATCATCAATCCTTGGCAAAGGATATCTATTCTTTACCGTAAGCTTATTCAACTCACGATAGTCTATGCACATTCTCATACTTCCATCCTTCTTTTTCACGAACAATACTGGTGCGCCCCACGGGGAAACACTCGGTCTGATAAAACCCTTGTCGAGGAGTTCTTGCAGTTGGGACATCAATTCTTTCATCTCGGACGGTGCTAGACGGTAAGGCGCTTTTGCGACGGGTTGGGCTCCTGGTATTAAATCTATCTGAAATTCTATCTCTCGCTCCGGTGGCAACCCCGGAAGATCCTCAGGGAATACTTCTGGGTAGTCGCGCACAATAGGAACATCTTTCATTTCTTTCGTCTCGGCCGTAGCATTGACGACATACGCCATGTAGGCACAACACCCTCGCCTTAGCAAACCCTCGGCTTTTATCATCGAAATGACATTAAGCCCAGAACTTTCCTTATCACCATAAACCGTCACCGCACTACCATCCAAGGACTTTAACCTTATTATCCTACTCTTACATACTATCTGAGCCTCAAACTCAGACAACCAATCCATCCCCAAAACCACATCGAACCCTCCTAAGGTCATAACATACAAGGTAACAGGGAACTCATGTCCCTCCAATTCTATCCTACAGTCCTTAACCATTTTCATTATTTTAACCGAAGTGTCACTAACGGTTTCTACTATAAGAGTTTCAGACACTCGGCAACATTTCATTTTAGCTAGTTTACTAAATGTCGTAGCTACAAAACTTCTATTCACACCAGAATCAAATAATACGGAAGTAGAAATGCCGTTTACTAAGAACTTACCGGTCACAACATCAGGAATCTGTCTTGCTTGTTCCTGGGTCAGCATATAGGCTCTGGTTCTTGGCCTTGCTTGATCGGCATCCTTCCTCCCACTACCTCCAGCATCACCCTCGGTGCATTCTCTAGCAAAGTGACCTGTCTTACCACACTTGTAGCATGCAGGCTTAGAACTGCACTCATGAGCACAATGATCTGCCTTCCCACACTTGTAGCAAATATTCGACCCAACTCTACACTCTCCAGCATGCATCTTTCCACACTTATGACATGTATCCGAACCCTTTCCCCACCTACACTCACCACTGTGTGCCTTGCCACAAGTCTTGCACGACCTGTTCTCCCAAACTCTCGGCTGCTTGTTCTTAGGGTTCCACATCTGTGTACCGGGTTGTTTAGCAGGAGCGACCCATTTCTTTTTCTTTCTTCTCGTCTCCCACCACCACATCATCCGCAGCCAGGTCTGCATAGACCATCTCTGCGAGTTCGACAGCAGAATCGAAAGTAGCAGGTTTACTTGTCCTGACTAAGATGCGGACTCTCTGTGGTAATCCCCTCACATAACACTTGATTCTCTTAGTCTCAGTGCTGACCATATCGGGTACCAACCTAGACATTCGATTGAACTCGGTGGTGTACTCACGATGTGTCATTGTCCCAGCTTTCAAGTTCAGGAACTTCATCTCCGCCCTTTCAACCTCGGCGTCAGCACAGAACTTCTTCATCACTAACTCCTTCAGATCGTCCCATTTCATCTCCTTGATCTCTTCACGGGTCTTCCTCTGCTCCACACTCTCCCACCAATACATAGCCTCATCTTCAAATGATTGGGTGGCATAACCGACAGCTTGGTCAGGATGACACTCGCTGATTCGGATAATTTTATCCGTGGCGGTTATCCACTGAAGAGTAGCGATTGCGTCTCCTAAACCAGTCAGCTTAGGCGGGTCACAACCTTTGAAGGACTTATAGTTGCAACCGCCTCGGCCCCTCTTCCAATCATCAACTTTCACAGACCTCACCTCACTTGAATCACCCTTTTCCCTCTCATTATCTTTCCTACCATTACCACCTGCCCCTTCAACAGTTCTTTCACGGCTTCCAGCAGACCCTCCCGGAGTAATATTTTTCACAGCAGTGGCTACAGCTTGAACAATAGCTGCTTGAATTGCGGGATCCAGTTGAACTCCTTCATTGTTTTCCGGGTTTCTTCCAGCTGTGCTTCCTTCAGCTTCGGTGTTGGAAGCTGTCTCAACCGAAGGTTGCTGGACACGACGAGGCCTGCCGCGTCGTCCAGTGCGACCTCCAGCTCCAACAATGTCTCCAACTCCAGCCATCGTATTCTAAAAAGGAAAACACAAACATCATCACTCAAGGAACTATTTAGTACAAGGATAGCAAGGCTAACAGGTAAGAACAGTGGCCAGCTGTGACTAGCTGATCACGTTGCTTTCCGTGTCCTATACACTTCCCTTTATGAGTCTATTTGTGCTGGTTCTACTTAAGCAGTTAGTCAAATCAAACAATCAATTATTCCTATCCCTGTCGTTCACATATCTTTTCTTTCTCATTAACATATATCATATAATCATACACTTTACCTTTACTGATCTTGCTTGAGCGACACATGGCATTCTTGAACTGGCATCTTCTTTCCTTTCTTACTTAAATCCCATTCTCTGTTCGAGTCTAAGCATGTAGGATACTTAAATCTCTCGAACTTTGCTCTGATACCAACTTCTAAGGCCCCGTTACCGGTAGCCCTACTTTCGTGTTGGATTTACTCATAAACACAGTTCTAAATATCAGAGTTAATTAAAACTTTCGCGGAATATAAAAGCTTTCATAAAACATTTCATAACAAAACACGTCTTGTCTTAAAACATCATTTTGTCTTTCAAAATAAACGAAACATTAAACTTAAACGTCTTGAGTCTTCCGATGCCAGCCTCTTATTCAGTGCCACGTATCTCCTCAAGCGAGCTGCCTCATCCTACTCACCTGCGTGCATACTAAAAGTCATCTACGCTGAGTGAGTTCTAGTTAATCATACACTATACAATACACATAAACTTATATTCTTTCATTCATACTTTCATACTTTCTTTTGTATTAACTTACTTTTATATCTTACGTTATAAAGAGCATTACGCCCTACATTCCTCGAGTATTATTAGGGCTCGGTACCCTCCTTCCTCGAGTATTATTAGGGCTCGGTACCCTCCTTCCTCGAGTATTATTAGGGCTCGGTACCCTCTTTCCTCGAGTATTATTAGGGCTCGGTACCCTCTTTCCTCGAATATTAGTAGGGTTCGGTTCCCTAGTTCTCGAATATTAGTAGGGTTCCATTCCCTCTTCGTTACCATACAACCATACATCATACCTCGAGTATTATTAGGGGTCGGTACCCTTTTCGTAACCATACAACCATACATCATACCTCGAGTATTATTAGGGCCCGGTACCCTCTTCGTAACCATACAACCATCCTTTCCTTCTTTTATTAACTTTATCACATTCATACACATAAGCATACATATCCTACTTACCTTATACTTAGCGTTACAACCTGACAGTACGTGCAATATCCGAAGATCGTTCACGTACCGTCAAGCCATCATTCATACATATCACATCATTCACATAAGGCATACACTTATCTCTTAGGATAAGCGTATTAACAAACATATCGAGTATGCACACAGCCCCGAAAACATAACACATAAATGGGGCTAGAAACTCACCTGAATCCTGTTACGCTCTTCGTTAATAGTTATCCCTTTCTTCAGTTGTGCACGGCTAACTGTATAATATTTACACGTATCAATTAACTACTACTACTCATGTTGTATTTCTATCTTTATATGACCCACAATGAACGGGGGTCCGGGGGCAGCGCCCCTGGCAGCGGGGTCTATGGGCGGCAGCCCTTAGCAGGGTCCAAGGGGCAGAGCCCTTGGCTGGGGTCGAGCTGCCAGGTCAGCTTGGAAAAAATTTATTTCCATTAACTGTCTTAACACATTTTTCATTAGGTTTTTAATTTATTATCTAAGCGAACTTAACTTTAGGCGAAGTTAAACCTTAAGCGAACTTAGCTTTAGGCGAAGTTATCAGTTAGGCGAACTTGGCCGTAGGCGAAGTTATAAATTAGGCGAACTTGGCCTTTAGGCCAAGTTATCAATTAGGCGAACTTGGCCTTAAGCGAAATTTCCAGTTAAGCGAACTTGGCCGTAGGCGAAGTTAAGCTTTGAATGCGAAGTTAAGCTTTGAAAGCGAAGTTAAGCTTTTGCAGGCGAAGTTATCAGTTTGCAGGCGAAGTTGCCCAGTTCGCAGGCGAAGTTGCCCAGTTCAGCTACGGGTTTGGTTTTTATCAAGCATTTTGGCTATTTTAATACCCTTGTTATGGTTCGACATCACCCACTAATGTTCCCTAACCATTTTCGGTCGTTTATATATCCCGTATATACTATAAAGCTTGGATCTTTAAGCTTAAGGACATTCAAAAGGCAAAACGTTCAATAAAACGTAAACTTTAAAGGTCAAGAACATACCTTTTATACGTTCGGTGTGGTCGCGGTTTGCTTGGTTATCTCGTATATAGAAGATCTAATAATGGTTGGCTCGATTTTGGTCTTGGACGTCTCTCTCTCTCTCTCGGCCGAAATATGGTGTGTGTGTGTTTGGAGTGTGTTAGAGAATAAGATGGAAATGAAATGAGGGTTTAGGGTTTTAGCTTGGTTTAGGGGATATTTATATCCCTTAAAGCCCATGGACCTAAGGCTCATTCTCATTTAACCCATCTCAATTAATCTAAGTCCATGATCCGTTCTTTACTCGATATTAATTAATTAATAACGCGAAATCACTAAACGTAACTTTCTTTATTCAACATTATAAATTTTAGGATGTTACAGGTGGGTTTCGCAACTTTCCTGATTTGGCAGTTTGGTACCTAAAGCTTCTGAAAATGCGTTTTTAGGCCAGAATATGTGTTTTTAGGAGATTTTAAGACGTTTAACCATCAAAACAATACAAAATAAATTAAATAACATAAAATACTAATAAAAACTTGGTTTCATAAACAATAAGAATCCGAATACGAGACTGGGTCGAGTAAACAAATAAACCTAATTTTTCGAATGTCACATTGACTATGAAGAAACATTTGCACATGTTGCAAGACTTGAAGTAATCCGGTTGTTTCTTGCTTGTGCATCCACTCACAATATCAAAATTTTTAAAATTGTTGTCAAATGAGCTTTCCTTTCATGGTGAAGAGGTGTACGTTGCACAACCACCAGGGTTTGAAGATGGTTTTAATCCAAACTATGTCTACAAGCTCAATAAAGCACTATATGGACTCAAACAATCTCCAAGAGCTTGGTATGTGTAACACCCCGCAACCGCAGCGGAAACGTAAACGGGGTGCGACAGACTCGTCTGATATCAACCACATTGTTTATAAAGAAAACTGAATACATTAATATACTTCAAATTACATTATTTGTATTTCATTACCGTCTAGGTGATACACACATCATACAATACGATACACAATTCTATTTGTTATAATGTATCCTAACATCCTGCACGCAAATCTTACACACATCAAGCACTTAGCACGTAAGCAATCACTTCATCTTAGTTGTACCTGAAAAGCATGTGAGAAAACGGGTTAAACTACGAATAGTTGGTGAGTTTCATAATTTGAGTAAACCATGATAAATCCATATCAAAATATAATATTATCTGGGGACACTGTTAACCCAGTACCGTACTCATTCCGGGGGCAATGTTAACCCAGAATTACGATGTAATTATGCTGAGCCCACAAGTGAAACCTCTGACTATCACACACAACCCCCGTGGTATATCCCCCGCCCACGGGCCCGTGGCATATCCCCCGCCCACGGAACTGCCCCAAACCGCTATGTCTAACATTACATAGCAAAATAAATAACAACAAAATAGACATGTGCAACTGGCTGGGAAACATCAGCAAATCCATGCCGGACCAGTTTGCTTTGTCAAACCAATAGTACTATCCACACTCTACCGGCTTTCAGTTAATCACTCGTGTTCCGGGGCCTTAGAATGTTAGCAACTCAGACAATTACCATCTTAGTACATTTCCGTACGATTCCCGTACAATAAAATATATATAAATCCACGCAAGTCCATGCGTTCAGTATGTATTTAAACATTTCAGTAAAAACATGCTTCCGCCCCGAGAAAATATTCGAAATCAGTTAAGAAAAAAGGGGCTCGTGAGACTCACCTTAGCACATGCAAGCAGGGTAACAACAATCATTATCAGTTAACACGTCCAATCTGTAATATGATCCCTACGATCGTTACTATACACTCATTATTAATATAACTTTAACCAAGTTAACCGCTACATCTGGGGACACTGTTAACCCAGCACTGTACCCGTTCTGGGGGCAAGGTTAACCCAGAAACACTTCTCCGGACTCAGATTGTGATGTCGTTTAGAGTTCCAAGGTCACAACTACTATTAGTCGTTTTTCTCGTTTTGCGTGCCTAGCACGGTTATCCGTTTTTATGTTTCAAAAATGAGTTTGGTCACACATGACCCGAAAATAGTGGTTGACTGATAATTTAATTAAAAATGTGAAATTATAGCTCGGTTTAGACGTCCCGATTGGCCGCGGGACCCGTTTTCGTCTTTGGCGTACCGGAAACTGTTAAAATTGGTTAAAATTACTCAAATCATCCGAATTATTTTTGGATGATTTATTTTTACTTGTTTAACTCATTTATATGAAAATAGTTCATTTTTAGGGTTTTTATACACCAGTCAGCTCGCTTAAGCGAACTTCACCGGTTTACGCGTTTTAACTTTAAAAGTTTGATAATTAGCACCAATAATTATCCGTTTACTCTCGGATCTTTAAAATTTGCACAAATCACTTTTTAACAGTGGGGAATTTTATAAAAATATTTCCAGAATTAATTCTTATATTTAAAATTTATTTATCTATTTTTAAAAACCATTTAAACACTAAATATGTCGTAAATACCAAACGATCTTAGAAAAATCCCAAATTTTTCCTGGATGTCCCCTGCCATCCACATAGTCCCCTGTAATTTTTTCAGAACCAAAATCTTCTTTTACATGCCATTTTTACTAAAACCGAGCTAGAACACCCTAGAACTCGTTTAACCGAAAAGCCTACTTAGACTTCTTCGACTGAACTCAAATTTTGTGTGTGACTTATACATGATATAAAAAGCTTATCTGCAATTTTCCAGAATTTTTCATGATATTTAACTATTTTTCACCATTTTTGGCCAAAACCGAGCATTAAATTCACCAAATATTCATCCTTTATCCAAAAATTACCAAATATTCACAGAACTCATATTTTCATGTGTTTAACACCTCTGTAAAATTTCATGACCTAACTCTAAAGCATCAACAATCTGTCCAAATTTCCCAAAACCGAACATAACCGAATATACCTTTCGTTTTCCGCCACTACAAGCTACAAACTCGTCTTTCCGCCTTATCTACCACTAAATACAGAGCCTACAAACAACATACCACAATACCTAGCAAGTTACACTCACGATCAAGCCATTTCTTTCATGGTTTCGGTTATGATTCCAAAAACAAAGATTTAACCGTAAAAATTCGTTTTTGATTCTTTTAACTCATTTCTTGGACCAAGATCCCTTGTATAACCCGTATACATCACTTGATCATGCAAGAATTGGTTTTCATCATTGAAACCTCATTTTCTTGCAAGCAAACTCAAGAAACGAATGTGAAAACGTGAATAACTCGATCATTACCTTGTTTTTCTTGCCAGAACTCTCGGTTTTTAGTTCATGATCTTGAGAGAATGGATGATCTTGTGGAATTGTTTGTAAAAAAAAGAAATAACAATGAATGGGTGTGGGTTTGGTCCGATCGGGATAAGTGGAGGGGTGGGGTGGGACCCACTTCTCCATTTTTAGCCATATATTTGGATTTCCGCAATCCGGATAATGTTTTGGATAATCTGGTTCAGTTCGTTTTTCGGTTAAATGTTTAATTCGGCTTAAAACGAGGCTAATACGGTCGTTTTTCGGCTTAAAAATGAAATTTATATAAAACCGATTTAAAAACTTTAAAAACTTAAACCATGACATTTATTAACTTAAAACATCATATCATTAGTTATCGCGCATCTTTTTCGGCTTGATCGATCATCTCTTGCTCGGTTTGGTATTAAAGGTTTCGTTTAACGTACCGACGTACATTAAATCGAAATTCTTTTTCTGTGCCGTACTTTACTTATCCCGAAGCATTAATGCTTCGTAAAATCACTAAATATTATAGATATCGTCTATAATTGAACCATCGATTCGTTCGGGTTTCAATAACTATCGATCGATTGATCACATATTCAATACGGTGAATTATTTATTCACGTACAATCAATACAATGAACCATGTATTCTCGTATAATTACTATGGTAATTCATGTATCCGACATTAAATATGACATAACTATTATCTACCGGTTAGGGTATACCGGGTTTCGTCGCAATCGTTACAGTATGCCAGACTTTTCTCATTTTTTATTTCAAATCATTTTCTATGACAACAAATTTGTGACATTCGTGACAAAACGAGGTATACCTTATTCATTACGTAGCGAGTAAACGATAAATCGGTTAGTTCGTAACGATTAAACGAGTAACTGATTGATACTGATTATGACCCGTATATACACCGAGGGGTCATATATGAGTTATATATATATTATAGTGGCTAACATATTGATATTTAGGCCTCAGTACGTTTAAAACCATTTGAACGAAAAAGGTTCCATTTAACAATACGCTATGGCTTTAAACGCAATCGTGAACATCAAAACGAGCATTGTAGCATCCGTCAAGCCGAAAAATATTTGTAAAACACTTATATGACATGTTCTAAGCAATCCGTGAAAATATTTTAGATTTTTACAACGAGTCAGTACGTTTTTCTTATTTTACCAAAATAGGTTGAAAAACGACCGTTTTCGTGCTATTTCTCGCACCCGAATTAATTTTCTCGCAAAACAAACTGAACCCAAAATTAAATTGGACTTGTTAATAAACCATATTGCATGTAAAATGAGAAAGTGGAAGAAAAACAAGGGTAAGGATCACGCCATAAGTCCCGATCGGACATGTGGGGACACCACCCAATTGTTATCTTCCATATTAAGCTTTGTAAACCTAATATATCTCACCCATTTCACACACAACAGCTGCTCTTTCATCCTTTAGCAATTTTCCAGCATAAACTATACGGTAACATATGATTTTGATTGATTTTTCATGCAAAGTTTATGTTAAATCATAGGTTTATGCAAGAAAATAAGTATAAACCATTAAAACCTATCAAAATATGAAGGAAACCCGTTTTGAAAGTTAAACATGCATATGAAACTGAAACTTAAACTTTTTTATGATTAACATGGATTAGGAGTGTTTAAACTGTGTTTTACGGATTGAAAACGCGATTTAAGACCCTAACCGGAACCTATTGATACGAGGCTTGACTCTTAATGTTACATGCTTGGTTTTGTTATTTATGGCCTATAGGTGATCTTCTTAGTTAGTCAGAACATCAGAACCATGAGAAAACGACTTGAAACGCCCGAAAATCGACAAGGTATTACCTATTTACTCGTTTAGGGGGGTTGTTTGTGCTTCGATTGGGACGTGCTTGTTTTTAGGTTATGAAACATTTCAGGGATCTTAATAATCATGTAAGTGAGTCCCTGTTCAAATTTGGTAATTTTTTGATTAACGGAGAATATTTGGCGAATTTATTACCATTTATTGGCGTTTATTGGGGAAAAATAGTTAAAATTCATGGAAAATTATGAAATTTGGTTTGGGACTCAGAAACATTATAATAAGATCACTGGTAAAATCTGGGGACATTTGAAGATGTTTAAATCTTGTTTGTGAAAGGGTATTTTAATTGAGTTTTAACAGCTGAAAAACGCACAAAAAGGCATTTTGGCCAAAGAGTTAGATTCTATAGATTTTTCAGGAGCTATGTCATGGTATTGTGACCACTTAGAAAAATTATCGGATTTTTCAGATGTCGTTTGGTATAAACGGGCTATTTTTTACTTAATTATAACACACTAAATGAATATTTATAAATAGACAGTTAATCATAAAATTTCTGAAAATATTTTTATAAAATTTTCCATATTCTATTTTATTTTTACAAAAAATTTCATAATTTATATATAAGTTCATAATTAGTTATGATTAATCAAATATTTAAAATATATATGTTTTAACAAAAATGGCAGTTTTGTGTTTAACGAACTGACTGGTATGTCAAAACATCAAAAGTCGTCAAATATCGTATTTTTGGATGAATTTGATAAAAACGAACTTTTTACGAGAATTCCGAATAATTCGGGTGGATTGTACGCGTTTTGTATAATCAAGCCCGTGTGAAAAAAGAAACGAACCCTGCGATCAATCCAGATACCGAAACTTCAAAATTTCTTTCACAAATCAAATCATTTTATCAATCAATATGTTTACTTAAGTTTGTGTGATCTTACCTAATCCCGAAACGCATAAATGATCAACTTGTCTAGGCTCGGAAAACGGTGAACCTAAGCCAAATCTGGTTTTGAACATTTCATATTATACAACGTCACAATCTAAGACTACCGTCATGTTCTGGGCCTATCAGCTATACCCAGACTAGTTATACAGCCCGATTTAGATTAAACACTATACTAGTATTAACGATACGATACCGGTTATAGGACCCAGGCTATAATCGAGGCACACTACTTACTGACACGTATTACCAGCCGGAACTACGATAAGGTGAGTTTCACGACCCTACTTTCTAAACTGTTTTACGAACTTTTGGGGTGGAAAGCATGTTTACATATACTTATATACTTGAAAATGTGTGTTGATGTGAATTGTCTAAGTACTAACACTTGAAAGTCCCCACAAACACAAGTGATTAACTTCGTGCCGGTGACGTGTGGATAGTACTATCGGTTTGACAAACCCAACTGACAGGGCCGGAGGGGTATGCCGGAACATGTTAACCTAGTTGCACATTGTCATTAAACTTGTTACATTCTGCTATGTGGTGTTAGACATAGTACATACTTTGGGCAAAGTGGCTGTTAAATGCCAACGGGAGTGCATGGGCAGGGGGTGGTCATGTGTTTTAGCTCGTTTCGGTTTCACTTGTGGCTTAGTATAAAAACATCATACACATACATATATACATACATACTATGAACTTTACGAATTCTTACACTGATTTCGTTCACACTCGTGAAACTTCAAGCTCACCAACTAGACGTAGTTGACCCGTTTTAACATGCTTTTCAGGTGAGCCAAAGATGGAATAATTGCTTACGTGCTTGGTGTTTAGAACTGAAGTTGGATCGCTGTGAATAGATATCAGTACATAATAATGAATAAGAAGCCGAGAACTGGTTTTATGTTCTTCACTTAGTTTGTAAACTTAGTACCAACCAATGTATTATGATGTAAATTAGTTTGTTGAATTTTTTTTATAAACAATGTGGTTGATACCAGTATTATCTGTTACATTCCCATTTTACGCTTACGCAATTACCTAGTCGGGGTGAGACAAAATTGATAAAACTTTGTTTCTCAAAAAGGAGAGAAAAGACTTACTTCTTGTTCAGATTTATGTAGATAACATCATAATTAGATCTACAAATCCAAAGTTATGTGATGATTTTTCAAAACTCATGAAATCTGAATATGAAATGAGTAATATGGGTGAGTTACAATACTTTTTGGGATTACAAGTCAAACAATCTACAAAATAGGAATTTTTCTACATCAATCAAAAAATATGTTAAAAATGACTGATTTCAAAACAAGTTCCACACCCATGAGCAAAATCGATCCATTAACACCTGATGAAACTAGTGCATATGTTGATCAAACATTGTATAGATCTATGATTGGATCTCTTATGTATCTAACTGCATCTAGGCCTGATATAATGCATGCCACGTGTGTGTGTGTGTATGCAAGATATCAAGCTTCACCAAGGGAGTCTCACTTAAGTGTCGTTAAAATGTTTTATAGATACCTCAAAGGTGCACCTACCTGGGGATCTGGTATCCATCCAGCACAAAGACCTAGCTTGTTGGTTTTGCCGATAGTGACTATGCAAGGTTGCCAAATGACAAGAAAGTCAACATTTGGAGGATGTCAATTCTTTGGAGATGCATTGGTTTCTTGGAAAAACAAGAAACAAACTACTATTTCAAACTCAACTGCTGAAGCTGAATATATTGCTACTGCAAGTTGTACAACACAATTACTTTGGTTACAAAACCAATTGCTGGATTATGAGATAACAGCTTTGAAAAATCCATTGAAATTGGACGGTGAAGCTGCCTTGAACATCATCAAAAATCCAGTTCAGCATTTAAAAACCAAGCACATTGAGATCATACATCACTTCATAAGGGATTGCTATGAAAAAGGCTTGATTTCAATTGAGCATGTCTCATCTGAAAATCAGTTACTGATGTTTTCACAGACACAACAAATTTTCAAATACTGATTTCCAAATTGGGCATGTTAAATCTCTAAATTCTCATTTTACAAAGTCAAAACAGTTTTTTACAGCTGACTTTTGATGATAAAATGTTTTCTGATTTGTCAAAAAGAATGTTTATACATCCTTGATGCATATAACAGTGGAAAACATCTGTTTTCAAAAGTACTGTTCAATTTTCTTTAAATTATTGATCAATGTTTTTAAAATTATTGTTTTTTTAAACTACTGTTTAGAAAAATAATGGAAACAACTGTTTCAAACAATTGTTTATGGAAACTACTGATTACACTAAGTTTTTTCTAAAAGGACTAATCAGTTTTATGCAAAACTACTGGTCAATGATAAGCAATAGTAATGTAATTTACTCGACAATTGTTTAGATTTACTAGCTGTTGTTTCAATAGAACAGTGGTTGTTGTAACATCGAGAAAATTTCGAGTTCAAAATGTAAAATTTCCAAAGTCTAGGGACTAAAATTGCCAAATTCCAAACCTGAGGGTTAAAAATGAAATTCTGATTTTCCTGACTCAAAGTGCTACGCGATGGATCAGAAGAGAGACCCATCGCGATACACGATGGGGTGTCTGACAGCGAGACGCGTGGCCACACGTGTCAACACGTGGCACACCGTCTGCCACGTGGCGATACGTGGCATACCTATGTTGTGACTGCGCAAGGCTACGTCACGCTACGCGATGGGTACCCAAGACGCCGTCGCGTACCGCGACGGGATCCAAATTTTGGCTATAAATAGAAGGCCACGGGATTCATTCCAACCCACACCAAAACCAGTTCCTCTCTCTCTCTAGCATCTCTCTAGCCATATTATCATACCTCGAAGTTCATGCCTTATTTCCTCAATAAACGTGCCCCGATTTCTTGTTTTGTGTACCACCGATTCCTCAAAGTTTGTGCCACCCTCCACCCACATACCAAGAAGGCGTTGTTATAAGATGGCAATGGGTCTTGAAAAGCTTGCCAACGAGTGTTGAAAATTGGTGTTATCGTTTGGTGACGAGAAAAGAAGTATTGATCGAGAAGGCAAAAGAAACCAAGCGGCGTGGGAGTGCTGCTCGAGTTCTTAGGGTTTCTAAAACGCCAACAAGGTTAGGCGTAATGTCAAATGAATATAATAAAATATTATATTAAAGGCTTAAGCCTTAAGTCGAGGTTATACTCGATACCTCGATAAAAGAAAAGAAAACATAACAAAGAAAGAATAAAAGATATGTTGTGATAAATAAATATATATATGTCTGCAAGTATAATATTATTTGTTATGAAAATATTATTTAAGTAATAATGAGTATACTTAAATAATAAAATAAAAGAATACATTTTTTTGAGAAGAAGAAACGTCGGTTTTTATATATAAACTAAAGGTTTATAAATTACTTTTAAACTAAAGGTTTTCAAGTAAAAGAGATTTATGAACTAAAGGTTCATCGAGGTAGAGTTATAAAATAAGACTAAAGGTCTTGAGCCGGATTGTATATCCGACTAACAAATGGTTATAGTCGTAATATAGGTGCGAGATAGCAAGGGAAAGACCCTCAGACGGTGTTGAAGCCGATCTCAAAGCGATAAGGTGAATACGCCCCCAAACTTTTATAAACTTGTTTTCAAACGAGTCAAACATGTTATATGAAAATTGTTTACAAGGAACTAAGTGTTCCTAAAACCATTATAAATGAAAGTATAAACCTAGCCCTCAGGCTGTGGTATACGTGTGTCTGGATCCTTACATAGGTGGTAGTACGTGATGGGCACATCGCACCACCCTGAACGTAGGACGCTTTCCCGCGGGAAGTACGATCATTGTGTATATTTTACGGGTACTTAACTAAGTCGAACGCTGCGGTGTTTGCTGAGGTGACCTAGAGTAGACACTTGAATTTGTAAATGTGTTATTTAACTTTGTTATTCCTAAGCCACGATGGGCCGAGGGAGGTGTAGTCTCGAGGGGTAATAAAGTAAAAGAAAATGTTTTAGCGTCAGTGTTCACCAGCATTCGTTGCTGACGTATTTTATTTACATTATGCAGGTGAACAAGATTAGCGCTTGGAATGTCAAAGTGCTATTTATATATCCGATGGCTCGAATTTGTTTTGTATAAACTTAATATGATAAATGGTGGTTTGTAATTAAAACAAATAATCTTTTTAACTTAAAACAAGAATCTTTAATAATTCCCGTCTTTTGTAATATTACAACTTTGATCCTTATATTTTATATGACTTCCGCTAATCAAACGTAACTCCGATTTATATAAAAATATGGTACCAACTATTGGGTCACACGCCTAGGCCTTAAGTGAGGGTGTGACAGTTGTAACGGTAACTTTTGGTCTTCCACTTGCATAAATCGCTTAATCCTTCACCAATCAAAAGATTACCTTCCATAATCATCTTTCTTATCCCCAAATAAAGCCTTTACCTAGATCATACATTGTCATCCGTCAGCTAAGATCACTCACTCACTTTCTACATTCATAATCTCTCATACACTATTATCATGGCTCAAAACCCTATAAACCAGCAATTTAAGTATCCACATAGCCTGTTACCATAGCTCATCACAAGCCCGTCACACCCTGAGTACGACAACATGATTGCAATAATCACCAGAAGTCAATTCTTCAACATCCTGACAATTAACCCTGACCTTTATCCACAAACAATGAGTTTTGGAAAAATGCTTCCATTCAATATGATGAGGATGAAAGAACACCATTATTCATTAGGTCAAAGGTAGGTAACACAGAGGTATTTGTCTCATCTGCACACCTTTCTCAATATTTGGAGTTGAATGATGGCTTTCCCTCAAAAATTGTTGCACAAACACTGAAGTCTGAACTTATTGAGAGAGGGTATTTAGGTTCTACCAAAAAGGCTACTCTTTATAAAAACCTCTTTCCCTCTCTAATGAAGTTCCTTTTTCATACTCTGCTTTAGTACATGTCATGCAAATCCACATGTTATAATGAAGTACCGTTGAATGTTCAATATCTAGCTTATTCTATTCTAACTGGTGAATTACTTCTTTTCAAAATGAACCACTGCTTTTTAAAATCAATTTTAATGATTTATTTTCACGAGTTAGAATGAATTGCCACGACTAATAATGAATTAATTCTTTTCAAAATCAATTTTTAATGATTTAGTTTCAAATGTGAAAACAATGAATGCACCAAAAGGAAAACCAATTATAATGCTTCCAAGGTTTTTCATGGTTTACCTCATGAAGGTATTACCAAACTTTGACTTTATCCAAGGATCATAGTCCAAATTCAAAGTCTCAACAATGAGATCTTTGCGAGAATGAAGGATTTCAAATCAACAACCTTGGTTGATGAAGAGAAACCTAACCAAACTGTTGATGCTCCAGCAGCAGCAGTTACATAAAATGAGCCCACTGCTCAAGGTGATCAGGATACTCAACCTCGTATCTTGAAACCCACACCTACCATCTAAAATAAGACTTCCAGGAAATCCACAAAACCCAAATTCAAAAATGTAATTTGGGAAGATGAGGTGCCCAAACCACCTGCGGCAACATCCGGCCCAAAAAGACAATCGACTGTAGTTACTTCCTCACAACATGTTGCACCTCCACCCTAGCAAACTCCTTAATCTTTATCACAAAAGGAAACTGTTGTAAGCACAGGGGACCATATCAAAGCGTTGAAGGGCTTATCAGCACTCCAACTCTAAGCCCCTCTCCCAAGGCTACTTCTCATTCACCCCTATTGGATGATATTATCACCATAACCTTGCTCAAGTAATTGCCAAAGTATCCAACATCACTAAAAGCATTCCTATCTTTACCACATCAAATTCAAATTGCTGATGTTGTGATCGATACTATTAACCCAGAGTAAGAGGAGGCAAATATTCTTTTTTACTTCAGGTGATTTGGATATAGGATTAACAGCTGGACAGTAGATTAGGAACTAAGATTCCTATCACGGCAACAACTGTTGATATTTTTATATCAACAATAGTTGGAAGTCCCGAGTACCAAGACAAAGGTGCATCTGTACAATCTCAGGATGAAAATCCTGACTTTGTTGCAGATAAAGTTGCTGATGCCTGTAAAACTACTGATGACAGGAAAATAGACGAGACTATTAAGTTAGTTGAAGCTAAAATCATTCAGGAATTGACGGATCAGGTTCACAAGTTTAACAATAACCTAATAATACCCAATTGTTAGCCTCCATTAGGAGTAAATTACAATCTTGTCTACAACAACTCCTCACTCAAAAGCCACCAGCCACTCAAAGCTCTAGCACTCAATAGGGTATCACCACCTCTAACCCAGAGTTTGTTGAGCTAAACTTGTATATTTCCTCTCAATTCCAAATATTCCACACCAAAGTCAACATTGATACCATCGTGCTAAGAAAATCACTCAACACTCTTGCATATGAATTAAGAAAGAAAATAGTGGATCAAAGAAACCAACTAACAAAACTTTCAGAAATTGCTTCTCATGCATCATTGTTTCCAGGGCAATCTCAGGCTGTTGCTGATGCTAAAAACGGGGAGAATATCCTAAATGCCTCAAGAAGAGCTACTGAGAAAGTGCCGGATGAAACAACAAACAAAACTGCTGAAGAGGATACTACTAGGTTAAAAGAAATGTTGGAGAAAGAAATGGAAGCAAAGGAAAGGGCTTTAGTCAAGTAACTACGAGTAAAACCAGATGAAACAGGCCCTTGAAGCACAAAAAGGTTGAAATCAGTATTCAAAGGTGGAAAAAAAGGAGGAAACACAAAGAAAAGACCAGTAGTTTCCCAAGCTAATAATGAATCCAAAAAGATACCAGCAGTTCTCTAAAATGATGATGACCAAACAGCTGATTCAAGACCAGCAGTTACAGAAACTACTGATGCTGTTATTCAACAAACTACTGGTGCTCCATAAGAATCAACAATAGTTTCATAGACTGTTGATGCACCTAAGGTACCACAAGAACCAACTACCATTCCAAAGGTAGTTGAAACCTTGAAGTGAAAGCCTACACAACAAAAGGCTATTGATAGTAGTTTAAATAAAAGAAGACTGATCTTACCTGAAGATGATGATTCTCCACTATCTACTCCTGCTAAAAGGTACAAACCTAAGAATGTTGAAGATCTAATTAGTCATCAAGAACAAGAGGCTACAAGAACTTTAGCAGAATATCTAATGAAGTAGCTTCTGAAGATAAGAGACCTAGAACAAGAAGCTTATGAACTAAGTTTAAAAGTTTCAGGAAGACCAATAGCTGGTAACCGGCTACTGATGGAAGCTAAGAAAGAAGCTCTTACATTGCTGAAGGAGCGTTCCAAGTACAAATTTACTATTAAAAAATTCAGAGGATGGACCTATGAAGAACCGCAATCTGAATGTGGAAGAATAGAAAAGCTTATTGAGCAAGACCCTAATCAAGCTCATCCTGAATCTGATTGGGATGTGCTTAAGGCAAGAATCTCTAAGGAAAGAGAAAGAGAGATCTTGAAGATGAAGATAGAATTAGCTGAGGCTCTCAAGGAAAGAGACCGGTAGATGGAAAATTGATAAGCTAAGGGTTGCTTATAGGGATATTGTATAAGCAAGAAAGAAAACCCTAGTAATTTTCCTGAACCAATAGCCTTATCTACAATTAAGCTTCCCAAAGGCAAAGAACTGCTCAAAGTACTACTTTGATCCCAAGTTCCGCAGAAGAGGGGATCAAAGCAAGAAACTTGGCTTTGTATGCTAAGAGAAGACAGTTGACTAAAGAAGAGGAACTACAAGTCATCTAAGACCTACACAGAGATGCTAAGATGGGATTTACATATGATACAAATTTGTTGCCTTCTTCAAATTCTTTACCAACATTGGCTGTTGTTGCTGTTGAACAAAGTCAGTCAAGCTCTAAAGTCATTAAATAGAGCCAACTTACAAATTGTTCCTATTTGATTTTGGAATTAGAGTCTGGCACTCAACAAAAGGTGGAACTTCAGGATGTGCCAATGTTGGATGAATACCTATTAAGAAGTCTAATAGACCTTCCAGTTCAAATGGAAAAAGATGGCAGTCTAAGAGCTGAATTTGTCAACTTCATCAAAGGTTCAGCTCAAAGAAGACTTTCAAGACAAAGTCAATGGAGCAAAAAAAAAAAATGGTTTTAGCATCATCAGTTCTGGGGGTTGTTGAACGTTGTAATGAAGTGATGACCAAAAACCAAACAACTGATGGCTCAAACATCAGTTATTCTCCATTATGAAGTTTTTATCATCTCCTGATCCACATAGATGACTTGATAAACCGCTGACATAAAAGAATTGAAGACACAACAACTGTACTACAAACTATTGAAGATCCAAACAACTGATGGATCAAACATCAGTTGTTTAACAAAGATCCGTAATTAGCATAAGATTCTCTACAAAAAATTGTTTGTAATAAGTTCATCAGTAATATGTAACCATTTTTGTTAGCTGTCACTATCACATTTAGCTCATCAATAGTTTTACACATGTATAAAATGAAGAAGATACTCTATCCTTCATTAACACTTTTCACGTCACAATATTCACATGATTCGTGTACTATCATACTAGAAAAATCAGCATGAATGATGAGCTAAGGTTGAGGGAATAGATTGTAATCATTCGATTATAGTTTAATGCATAATTGTTCTTCCATATGAAATCGATTATTTAGCTTTAATGATTTCCGCTGCTTAAGTTGTTCATTTCATAGACTAATTGAATTATAGTTCAAATATGATTTCAATAAAAGTGATATTAATCCGTTCAAAGGATTAGATCAGTTGTGTACTGTTTCATTAATTGTGAATTGTGTTTAAGTAAGCTTAGATTAAAGATCTACGATCCTACAAAAGTTAAGTACTCTTTTGCGTATTAAGTTCCATCTATATGTTGTTTCATCAAGAGAGTCTAATATGGTCATTAGTCATTAATTGTTCTACAAAATGTTTAAAGTTTGCTCAACCTGAGAGTCCAAATTTAGTTTATTTGACTTGCAAAATACAACATATCCTTTTTTATCATGAAATAATCCGGTTCATTTAATTGGTAAAGTGAGCTATCGATTATGTAGATTAGTGTAATTTGAAGATTTCATGTTTAATTTGGAGTTTCAACTTTGTTGTGGATGTTTCATCCTTCAATCGAAATGGAAAATGGTCATAATGTTATTCAAATGGATAATTTACATATGATCCCATTTGACGATAATGACCCTGAAGTGATAGCCCGCCGCATAAAGAACAGAGAAAGACAACGCAGGTATAGGGCTAGGAAGCGTCAAGAAGCAGATTTAAAGTGTGCCAGCATGAGCATGATCAGTCACCTACAAGTTGACCAAACACAACTCAATAATTGCATCTTAACCAATGTCTACGGTCAACATGATAACCAACCACAAGTCAATGATTCATAAGTTGACCAAACCCAAATCAGTGATACTTTTGTGAACGTTGTGACTCGTGTTTACAGTAAGAAATTGAAAAAATAAAGGCCAGGACCGCCCATTTGAATAAACAAGAAAAAAGTATAGATGGAATGGAAGTAAAAGTCAACTAAATGTCATTGTGGAAGGCTCGAGTACACCAAGTGGCAGGAACTGGAAAGCGGAAGCAAGAAACAAAAGAAACTGAATTTGGTCGCTTTATTAGGACAATGAGTTAAGTGCAATTTTAGTACCTACGGTTTGACCAATTACGCAACTTTGATACCTATTCTTTATTTTATACAAATGACTACCTCAGTTTCAAAAAGCTTGCATTTTTAATACTTTTTTTCTAACCCCCTCTATTTTTTCCGTTAAGTCAAGGATAATTTGGTAACTTCGTTATTTTCTTTGTTGTTTTTCTTTTCTTTTAAACACTTATATCGTCTAAACCCTAAATCCGCAAATCATAACATCAATATCCAAATCTTAAATCCCCAAATATGGAGAAATGGTTTGGGGATTTAGGATTTGGATTTTTTATGTTATGATTTAGGGATTTAGGGTTGAGAAGATACAAGCATTTAAAAGAAAAGAAAAAAAATAAGAAAATAATAAAGTTAACAAATTATCCCTGACTTAACGGAAAAAATAAATGGGGTTAGAAAAAAAGTACTAAAAATGCAAGTTTTCTGAAACTAAGGTAGCCATTTGCACAAAATAAAGAATTGGTACTAAAGTTGCGTAGTTGACCAAACTACAGGTACTAAAATGACACTTAACTCTTAGGACAATTTTAACAAATGAGTTGGGTTTGTTTTGTTGCCAAAAATATCAGACGAAAATTGGTTTTTGGTTATCTTTTTGATGGATTTGTGCAACTTTTATGTTAAACCTTGAAGATTTCATACAGGAAAGAATATTTTTTGTTCAGCTTTTATTTTTTCTTTTTGTTGTTAAAAGTCAAGGGGATGGCATTGTAGTCACGGCAAGTTACTTGATTTTGGTTCGCTCAAAATAGGCTCGATTTGTAAATGGGCCTAGCCCCCAAGCCAAGGTACACTTGCTCATTGGCTCGCTCGTTAGCCTTGTTTTACTTGAAGCTTAAATTATATCAACTGTAACACAAAATTATAACCCAACTTTTAATATATGTAAATTAGAAATTATGTAGTTTCTAACGACACCGTCTCCATCTTCATGGCTTCTCTCTAAATATCTACTGGTATAAAGAACCGTGCTTTTATTTTCTCAAATCGGTTCCATTTTGGATTAACAAATGTCTAAAACTGATTCTTGATCAATTTAATTGTGGTTCCAAACTGGTTTTCAAGTGGAAAAAAATCGGTTCAGTTCCAAGTTAGTGGGTTTTTTTCATCAGTTTAAAACGGTTTCAACACTAAGGTTCAGAGTGAACCGTTTTCGGTCTTCCAACCGATTTTTAAACTAGTACTTGTTAAACCGATTTTGAAACTGGCGTACCTCTATATATGTATCTGTGCTTATTTTTGCAACACGACAGGACCTCACACCCTTCACTCCACCTCCTTTCTATATGGATAAGGGATCTAAAAACCCACATACAATGGATAAAAAAAACATTACATGGCTATCATATAAAAAAGTTTAAGTGGTCCACCAATTCTGCATTTTATATAGCATAGACATTCAAATTTGCAAATACTTATAAAAAGGTTGTTCTATGTGAAATATAAGGTAAATGATTCAAACCCTTATAAAGAAATATTTATTAAACAATTTAAAAAATCAACTTAAATAAAAAAAAAATTATCTATATTACATATAAAACATATTAGAGGGACAAAATGGTAATTGTCACCTACCGGAGGAGACGCCGCTAATTATAATGAAATCATTGACGGCGATCCTTCAATGCATTCCAGGCATAATTAAACATACTCTCTGGCAGCATATTTAATTCCAGTTAATAAGAGATCACTACAACTGAATAACGGCCCGACCCTTCATCTGTTACCACACTTTGGCTGATAAATCAATTGTAGATGATGCATCTTCATATTCACACACATCCTTTCATTTGACGATGGCAAACAACTACTACAACCAGTTCGGATGCCACCCACGTCTCCCCAATTTCGCCATGCCTAAATCCTACGATCTCAAACTTAAACCAGATCTCACTGCCTGCAAGTTCTCCGGCACCATCGGCATTCGCCTTGAAGTCGTCTCCGATACCAAATTCATCGTCCTCAATTCCGCCGACCTCCAAATTGATTCCAAATCCGTCCGCTTTCAATCCGGTTCAAAGGTATTATTATAATTAGTATTAGTTTGTTAGTAGTATGAATAATAAGAATAATAATAATTGATGATTTTAGGGATTTGAGGATGTGAACGTTGAATTATTGCTGGAAGATGAGGTTTTGGTGTTGGAGTTCGGTGAGAATTTTCCTCATGGTGCTGGTGCACATTGAATGATCAAATGACAGGATTTTACAGAAGGTAATTGCTTTATTTCTTAGGTTTGATGAGTGTTATATTTTGGATGAATGATTAATTCATAATTCATAAGCTAAGTAGTATGGGGCATATTTCTTTATGAAACCATCTTTTATTGTTTTATTTATTCACTGATTACTTTAATAAATTGCTTATTTGTCTTTACCACTCTTCCACTCTTTTTCTTTATTTTTTAATGCACACATTAGAAGCGTATAATGTGTGATGCACATAGGATAGTGCACTATGTATCGCATAATGCGTGATCGGGTCTGATTTGCTCATTGTTTAGTTGAAGTTAGTTTCTGCATAAGATACTGGATTTGAACGACTCAAAATCCATGGTTGATTGCAGTTAGCATGACAACCATTTGTCACCGGTTCTTGTGAAAGCTAGAGGCTTACGAGCCATTCTACGTACTTATGTGATCGATGTTACAGTAACAAACCTAACAGTCATACGCTTGGAAAGTGTAAAATATTCAACTTGAGCGTTTTAATATCGAGTTTATACTTTTTAATTCATCTTTTAAATATTTTGCAATTTAATCCAAACTGGCATAAAGTTCAATAATTTGTTTACTCGTGTTTGAGGTCACATTTTGTATTCATTTGGAGGCATGTGCTAGGATGGAGGAGGATATACTCACTTTACATACATGGTTAGACCAAAATACACTTATGGAAGAGAAGCTCGCGTTATTCTCTTTCTTGATCTCTAATCTTCTCTCATTTTTTTAGTTGACAATGGTGAATTGGTGATCATACTGTCAAGTTAATCGATAGCCAAACTGAGACATAAGTCTCACCAAAGCAGCGGTGCTGGTATGTCTTCAAATGACCCTTTCTTATATGAAATTTCAATCTTAATTACCCTTTTGCCCTATTTTAATCTCTGCATTACATTAAATGCGTGGACTTTGATTGAAAAATTTACCATATAATTTTTCATGCGTTGCCAAATAGGCGGTTGTGATGGGTTGGTTAACAGGTCAAAATGGTTTGTCCTTTTGACTAGGCCTGTAAACGAACCGTACCTTTAGTGAGTCGTTTGATCAGAAGTAAACAAGCATCACAAATATAACGGGTCGACTGGTTTGTCATTTTGACTAGGCGTGTAAACGAACCAAACTTTCAGTTAACCGTTCTGCAAGAGGTTCGTTTATATAATAAGCAAACAAACACGACAAAAATAACAGGTCAAAATGGTTTGTCTTTTTGACTGGGCGTGTAAACGAACCAAACTTTCAGTTAATCGTTCGGCAAGAAGTTCGTTTATATAATAAGCAAACAAACATGACAAAAAAACCTTTTCGATTGTTTAGTTAAATGAACAAGAACATGAACACATGTTTTGCATGTGAACGTTCATTTACATTCATTCGTCTACATTCATTTGTGTTGATTAGTTTACTTTGTTTAAGTTAGTTCATTGGTATATTCATTTCAAAATTTATTAGGCGATTACAATTTAATGGTTTTCTGAGCAGATTGATGTTCACGTTTACATTCATTTATGTTGATTACTTTACTCAGTCATTATGTTCTTTTAGTTGTTCGCGTAAGATCGTTTGTTCGGTTAAAATTAAATGAATGAACACAAACATGCTTTGTATGTATAACCATCAAAATTAATGTCTCATCTATTTTTATGGGTATTTAACTAGAAGTGTATTGGATTGTACTGATTTGATTCAAATCTTTATTACGTTTTTATATGTTGCAGCGGTTTTTCCAAAGCTTGCATGAGGGACATTTACACGAGGCCTCCAAGATCTTTTATTTAGCGCAGCAAAAGTAAGTATAACTTAAGGCACTATTGTCTTACTGGAAAATTAATATAGTTGGAATGTCCACCAAAGAATCTAGGTGGTTGTGGTAAAGGTATTCTCATTCTTTTGTTATCCTTCTGTTAGTTGTACCAAAGGTCTTGAAAAACGCACAATAGAAAACGTTTGCAATCCAAAGTTCACAACTTTTTTCGACATCGGTTCTTCGTATTGCGCATTATGTGAAACGAGGGTTAAAACGAGACTAACAACAAAGGTACGTTTGTGTTACTCAATGAACAAAGATCTTGGGGACAAAATGGACATTTCACAAGACATTGGGTCAAAGGTTTTGAGATGTGATATTGAATAACATGGAATTGAGTTGGGACCCACTGCTTTTCATGCTCTTCATGTATCATGATAGAAGTGTGAAGGCAACAAATGGTAAAGAAATGAAATTGAAAAATTGCTCAGATTGTTGTGAGGTGGAAATGACCCGACATTTTAAGTTTAAAGTTTGGTTATCTTTTGGAATTTTCCAAGTCATTATGTTGCTATGGTGAATGCTCTACCACTTCAACAGTATACTATAACACTAATCCCTTAATTGATGTTCTAAGTTTGGCTACTTTTGTGCCACCAGGAAGTCAAAATGTTGACTTGGGTTCTTTTGTTTATATCTCTTGGGGTGACCCAAGACTTGAGAATCTTATTACGTGTGATTTTTAACAAAGTTATGTTATCATGAATATGATACGGTATGTATTTTGAATTCTTCAAATTTGTTTTTGCATAGTTATGATTTTATTCTATGGTTTTACAAACGTTTTGATGTGTTTTACGTTTGCGTTTGCATATTTGTATTTGTGAAAGTTATCATTGTAACTTGAAGCTGATTTAAACACACGACCCACCGCAAAGCGCGGGCTCTTATGCTAGTTTTGGTAATTTTAGTTTTGGTGGTAAAGGAATGACATATTTGTATTGGGATAACACATTTATTATAAGTATTTTTGGTGATTTAAGTTTTTAATAAAATTTTAACTATTACCTCCTTCATCATTCAATTTTGATCTCTCTTAATTAATATAATAACCTATTAACATTATAACAGAATCCATAACAAATCATAGATAGTTTGGGCTCATAGTAGTCAAATAAGTTAAAATGATTTTGCAGTTCAAAAAGAAAAGAAAAGAAAATTACAATGAATTTAAAACTAAAATAAAAATCCTTAGAACTTCAATTTGGCTATGATACAATTCGAGCTAGCTAAAGTGGATTTGATATGCTACCTTTTTAAAAACAGATTTAAGTGAGACACTTTACTATTTTATAATATATGACTTAGTATAACCAATAAATCTACATGAATTGCACATTACGTTATGGCTACTTACTTCACCAATGTTTCTTCTACCCCTCGTGACCATTACATATGAGAATAAGATGTAGTTTTGTAACATCCTACTTTATATATTAGTAAATAAAGAGATTATGTTTGTTAATGTGTGTAATATTTAATTAAGATTAAACATAATAAAAGAGTATGGACTTGGGTGGGGAAAGATTGAATAAGGGATGGGATGACCTTAGGTCATTGGGCTTAAGAGAGTATAAATACTCTTTAAACCTCCCTAAAACCCTAAATCCATCATTCTCATCTCCTAGCCTCCCTACACACACAAACACCCCTATTCACGGTCACGACCTAAGAGGGAGATCCAAGACCAAAACGAGCATTGATTCTTGGTAGATCTTAACTATACGAGCAAGATACAAGATCCTTGTTGAATATCAAAGCTAACCGTAGCCTAAAAACGCACAAAGGTATGTTCTTCATCCTTAAAGGTTATTTTATGAACGCATTGCCCTAGAACTTATCCCTAGAGTAGATCGGGTGTAGATGAATCATAAAGTTGCAAACTTGAAGATAAAAATGGACTTAACAGACTTGTTAGTGTATACGGATCCCTAGATCTAGATAAAACGGAATTGGAAACAATAAAGGTTGAAACTTTATTGATGCACAACCTAGATCTAGCCTAAACCGAGATTGAAAATGACAAAGGTTCAAGCTTTATGGGTGAACGGGCTAGACCTTAGCCGAAAATGGAACGGGAACGTTTTTGGGATGATATGATAATAGAAGTGTAGATGTTAAAACATGTACGGATAATGGGAATAAAGGTCCTAACAGTAGCAGCTCATTCGATTACAATGTTGGACTCGAATACATGTATACATTCGAATACATGTATACACTCGTATACATACAATACATTCGAATACATGTATACACTCGCATACATACAATATGTTCGAATACATGGAGGACTCGCATACATACGTTCGAATACATAAGGATCTCGAATACAAATGGGTATTCAAATACAATATATGTATTCGGATACAATAAAGGTATTCGAATACAATATACGTATTCGAATACATTATATGTAATTGAATACAATATATGTATTCGAATACACTGTATTCGTATGCAAAGTTACATTCTAAACTCCCGTTTCGAATACAAGAAACAAAGATTTAGCAAACATTGAGTATTCGATTTCAACAGGAAAGAAAGAAAAGAACACATTGTAGTATTCGAATACATTAGTGTCAAGGGTAAAATTATATTCTAAGTAAGTTCTATTCTAATTAATACAAGGCCATGCTTATAAGTACAATACCTTACAAGACCATTAGAATAGACCAGACTTAGCCATTTTGATTGAAACATGAACAATGTGATTAGGATAAGTATTGATACAAGTAATTAATGTACAGTCAGCCGAGCTCAGTTAAAGACAGGAATAACAATTAACGGAGAACGTAATAGAATACAAGTGAGTTTCTAGCCCCATTCCTTGTTATGTTTTCGAGGCTGTGTACATACTCGATGTGATTAGTTAATACACTTACCTTAAGTGGTAAGTGTATGTTTTATATGATTTATGTATGAATGAATGCTTGACGATGCATGAACAATCTTCGGATATTGCATGTACCGTCAAGTGATAGTTTAAAGATATGATTGATATATATGATGTATAAATGATGTATGTATGTATGTATGTATGAAAGTTATAATTATGAATGCATAGAAAGGGATGTAAGGTATGGTTAAAGAGGGAACATACCCTAATAATATCTGCGAATGAAGGGAACATACCCTAAGAATATATGCGAATGTAGGGAACAGACCATAAAAATATATGCGGATGTAGGGAACATACCCTTATAATATCTGCGAATGTAGGGAACAGACCCTAATAATATCTGTGAATGTATGGAACATGTAACATTCATCAATCTTCTGAGCTACTGTCCAATCAATACGTTACGCCCCAGCATGTTCCGCCTTTGGTCGGGGTGTGACATTACAGACCCTAATAATATCTGCGAAGGTTATTGGACGAGGTGTAGGGGTGTCCAAATTACCCGAACCCGATTAACCCGACCCGACCCGAACCCGAATAAGCTAATTAGGGTTGGGTTAATTCGGGTCAAAAGTATTTATCGGGTTATTCGGGTTAACCCGATTAACCCGAATAGTTATAGGGTCGGGTTTCGGGTTTGTTTTAGTAAAAAAATTGGGTTTCGGGTTGACCCGAATAACCCGATTAGTTGTGTAGCATTAAAGCCCAAGCCCAATATACAACTTATTATATTAATGGACTTATATTTGTGTATAATACAAGCCCAATATGAATCAATTAATATTCAAAAACCCTGGATCCGTTCGTATCATCAACCATCACAAAGATTATCAACCATGGCTTCCTTTGCGCGCTGCTAATTGTTTATCAACCATGGCATCATCTACAGATGATTATCAACCATCACAGGATTCACAGGTAATCATTTACTTTTTAGAAACAAAGCTAATCGTTCACATGGATGACTAAGTGTGTCTATCTAACAATTATAATACATTTAAGTATTTTTAATTATGATACATATAGATTATTAATCTAACCAGTTTCGTGCTCATATGTCCACCATTTAAGTATTTTTAATTATGGTACGATTTCATTAAAAAAAACAAAAACCGTTAACAACCTTACTCATTCATAGTAATTATTGGGGCATTATGACATAAATATCTTTATATAAATGTGTACATACATAAGCTTCTATTTATAACACCCCACCAAAATAATTTTCTTTAATAATCTGTTATCTTTAGTTTAGTTAAAGAATTATATATCCTACTACATTCATTAGTATAGTTTGATTGAATATTGATGCCTTATATGTTTATAGATGTCTGACTCAATGGAATATGATGCAAAAATCAATAAAAACGAAAGTCAAGATTCTCAAGAGGGTGTGAAACGGGCAAGGAATTCAAAAAAGCACTCTAAAGAAAGTCAAGACAATTAAGAGCATGTGCAACGACCAAGGAATTCAAAGAAACGATCAAAAGAAAGTCAAGACTCTCAAGAGCAAGTAAAACAAACAAGAAACTCAAGCAAAAGATCGGCAATTTGTAATGATTTTGTAATAGAAGAGTTAGAGAAGGGGATGAAAAAATAAGATCAAAAGGCTAGATGTCTACATTGCGGTTCAAAATATTCATGTGAGCCGAAAAAGTACGGTACTAGAAATCTCTCAAATCATCTTACTAAGTGCAAATCTTATTTGGCAAAAACTAGTGCTAGTCAAACTAATATTACTTTTGAACATGGTGATACAATCAAAATGGTGGCATGGAAGTTGATCAAAAGAAAAGTACAAGAGCTTTAGTGCACATGATTATTGTTGATGAACTTCCTTTTAGTTTTGTCGAGGGTGAAGGATTTAGACACTATTCTGAAATTAATCAACCGCTATTTCGTGTTCCAAGTCGAACCACAATCACACGAGAGTGTTTCAAATTGTATGCGGAGGAGAAAACTAAAATTCGTGATATAATTGGAAGAAACATTAGTAGGATTTGTGTTACAACTGATACTTGGACATCCATAAAGAAAAAAAGTTACATGGCTCTTACCGCTCATTTTATAGATAATGATTGGAATTTGGTAAAGAAAGTGTTGAATTTTGTCCACTTAATGGTCATCGGGGTGTCAACATAGGAAAAGGGGTAGATTCTTGTTTGAATGGATGGGATATTGATAATATCTTGACAATTTCAGTTGATAATGCGAGTGCAAATGATAATGCAATAGATTTTTTGAAAGTAGTATATGCAAACAACCACATTTCTTTCTTGCATGGGAAATGGATTCACATACGTTGTGCGGCACATATTTTGAATCTAGTTGTGCAAGATGGTATGAAAAATGTTGATGAGTCATTTTAGAACATAAGATATGTGGTTAAGTGGGTAAAGAAGTCGGGTGCTAGAATTGAAAAATTCAAAAAATATGCCGAAAGTGCTAGATGTGCAAGTACAAAAGAATTGGTTCTTGATGTTCCAACTAGGTGGAACTCCACCTACCTTATGTTAGATGTAGAAGAAGCCTATGAACATGCATTTGATAGGTTTAATTTGGAGGATGCGACTTTTGGTAATGAGATTAGGAAAAAGAATCATTCGGTTCTGACATCAGAAGATTGGGTGAAAGCAAGAAAGTTGCATTTTTTTTAAACATTTCATGAAGTTACATTGAGAATTTATGGAACAAAGTATGTGACATCACATACTCTTGTTGTTGAACTAGCAAAAATTTGTGAGGTTTTAAGGGAACAATTTCAATGCGATATTGTTGAAGAACCACCCAAGGATCAACATCTTTATGATATTGCTAAGGTGATGAAGCCCAAATTTTACAAGTACTTTGGAGATATTGATAGTATGAATTTGATGTTATATTTTGCTCTCTTACTTGATCCAAGAAACAAGGAAATGTTTTTGGATATTGTATTTGAAGATCACTATGGAATGGAAGGGAAAGCCTTTGTTGAGTTAAAGAAAACACACATAAAGAATAGAATGCAAGAGTTATATGACGATTATGTGCGTATTCATGCTCCACCAATACCATTTTCAACATCCACTAATCCTACAAGTAGTACAACATCTAATTCCTCAATTAGTGAATTGGATAAGTATTTGGGTGAAAGTGTTGAACCTTTTAATCCTAATGTTAGTTTTGATATATTAACTTGGTGGAAGGTAGCCCAATATATCCGATTTTATCTCGTATGGCAAAAGATTTGTTAGCTATTCCAATATCAACGGTAGCATCAGAATCGGTGTTTAGCAGAAGTGGGAGGGTGTTGGATTCATATAGGAGTTCTTTGGGTAACAAAACTATCGAATGCTTAATTTGCACAAAAGATTGGCTTTGTACCGGAAGTAATCCGGAAAAAGAAGAAGATCCCGAAACAATAATTCAACTTGAAAAAGGTAATTTATATATGTTTTTTTAATATTTTTATAAACTAGCATTGGGATATTCATGAAATCTTTTGTTTATGTAGATTTAATGGAAGAAGAAGTTACAAGGCTATAGTTTGAAGACCGAAATTTAAACTTTGGATTTTGTTGATCTTGAATTTTAGACCTTGACTTTTGATTGTTAGATGTTGAATTTTGAAATTTGGATTTTAGACCTTGTCTTTCAAGTTATGAATTTTAAGAATGATGGGATTTTGATTCGTTTTAAATTTTAAGTTGGCCCATGTTATTAAACTGATGTTGGCTTATTGATACAATATTGTGGAATGTGAACTGCAGATAGGGATGCATGTTTAAATTATGTTGTTGTTGGTCTACTGCCTTATTGACTAGACTATACTAGTCTTGCTATCTGCAGAGACCTTCATGCTGCTGCATGCTAGCCTTGCTATAATGTATGTTTAAATTATGACTTTTTGGCTAGCTGTTGGTCTATGCCTTATTCCATTTTTAGAACCAACTCCATGTTTAAAGTTTTGGATATTATAAGTCTTAGTCTAGATTATTCATAATATTATCAAATACTTGGATCATCTCATTTACGTAATTGTATAACTTGTATTTATTTGAATTAACCTCAAAATATCGGGTAACCCGACTAACCCAAAACGCGACTAACCCGAACCTTAATTGGGTCGGGTTTCGGGTTAGTTTTTATTTTTGAACCTTGATTAACCCGACCCGATTAACCCAAAACCCGATCGGGTTAACCGGATGAACACCCCTAACGAGGTGTATGTATATGTGTATGTATCAAAGGAAGGAATGAAAGTATGATTGTGTGAACGTATGAAGAAAGGTAAGAAGCTATGTATGTACATGTACCTTCGTGTGCGTATATAAGTAAGTGTATGGATGTATAGTATGTTACTCGTATTAACTATAACTCACTCAACATAGCTGACTTTTAGTATGCACACAGGTTAGTAGAATGAGGCAGCTAGCTTGAGCGGGACACATGGCAGAAGAATAAGAGGCGTGAAGAATCATGATGTTATGAATGTTTAATGAATGTTTTATATTCCGCGTAAAATTTTAATTTACTACGATATTTAGAACTGTGTTTATAAGTAAATCCAACATCCAATGTGGGACACTGGTAACGGGGCCTTACAAGTTGGTATTAGAGCAAAGTTTGAGAGAATTAAGCATCATACATGCTTAGACTCGAACAGAGAATGGGAATAAAGTAAGAAAAGAAAGAAGATGCCAGTTCAAGATAGTTGTGTGTCATTCAAGCAAGCTCAGTAAAGGTAAAGTGTATGGTTAAATAATGTGTAATGATGTTAGCTTAATTGCTAAAGAAAGGATATGTGTATGTTAGGGATAGGATTAAAGGATTGTCTGATTGATTAACTGCTTAAAAGTTAGCACAAATAGACTCAAAAAGGGAAGTGTATAGGACACGGAAAGTAACGTGATCAGCTAATCACAGTTGACCACTGTTATTACCTGTTAGCCTTACTATCCTTGTACTAAATAGTTCCTTGAGTGATAATGTTTGTGTTTCCTTATAAAATACAAATGGCTAGAGCTAGGAAAGTTACTGGAAAAAGAGGTCGTACGGGAAGTCTTGGTAGGCCACGTAGGGTCCGAGAACCTTTTGAAGAACTAGTTGTTAACTCTGCGGAGGGGCCAAGTGAGACTCTGCGAGGGCCAAGCCAGAATGAAGGGTATCAACTTGACCCTGCTGTTCAAGCTGCCATTGCACAAGCTGTAGTTGCGGCAGTGAAGAACTTGCAACCTGAAAAGTTTGCTGGAAGTTATGCAAGAACTGCTGAGAGGCCAGGAGAGAATGGTAAAGAAGACGATAAGGGAGAGAAGGATTACTCTAGTGAAGTTCGATATGTGAAGGTTGATGACAGGAAGAGAGGCCGAGGTGGGGGTAACTACAAGTCGTTCAAAGGTTGCGACCCGCCAAAGCTGACTGGTTTAGGAGACACAATCGCTACTCTTCAATGGATAACCGCAATGGACAAGGTTATCCAAATTAGCGAGTGTCGTCCCGACCAAGCCGTGGTTTATGCCACTCAGTCTTTTGGTGATGAAGCTATGTACTGGTGGGAAAGTGTGGAGCAGAAGATGATGAGGTGGGATGATCTGAAGGAATTGGTAACAAAGAGGTTATATACTACCGAATTCAACATAATGTATAGGTTGGTGCCTGATATGGTTAACACTGAGGCTAAGAGGGTCAAGTGCTATGTAAGAAGACTGCCAGAGAACGTTCGCACACTAGTCAGGGCAAATAAACTTGCCACATTTAACTCAGCAATGGAACTCGCTGAGATGGTTTATGAAGACTTGGTTGTGGATGATGTTGTGGTGGCGGAGGAGAGAAAGGATAAGAAGTGGGTCAATCATGCTAAATGACCCGATACCCAGTTATGTAACTCCAAGGACAAGAAACGGAAGGTGTGGGAGAAGAAGTCGTGCAAAACTTGCGGAAAGATGCATGGTGGCGAGTGCAAGTGGGGCACCGGTTCTGATGTGTGCCACAAGTGTGGAAAATCCCATGGTGGGGAACGCAGGTTAGGGTCAAATTCATGTTACAAATGTGAGAAGATGGGGCATTTTGCTTAGGATTGCCATGCAAAGCCCGCATGTTATAAGTGCGGTCAGACTAGTCACCTAGCGAGGGCTTGCACGGGCGGTGAAGCTGGAGGAAGTGAAAAGAAGGATGCTGATCAGGATAGACCAAGAACTAGGGTGTACACGCTGACTCAAGAGCAGGCCAAGCAAATTCCAGATGTGGTGACAGGTATGTTTCTAGTAAACGGTATTTCTGATTCAGTATTGTTTGATTCGGGTGCAAATAAAAGTTTCGTGACTACACCATTTAGTAAATTAGCTAAAATGAAATGTTGCCGAGTGCCTAAAACCTTTATAGTAGAAACCGCTAGTGACACCTCGATTAAAATAATGAAAATGGTTAAAAATTGTAAGATAGAGTTAGAAGGTTGTGAGTTCCCTGTTACCCTGTATGTGATTACCTTAGGATGGTTCGATGTAGTTTTGGGAATGGATTGGTTATCTGAGTTTGAGGCTCAGATAGTGTGTAAGAGTAGAATAATAAGGTTAAAGTCCTTGGATGGTAGTGCGGTTACAGTTTATGGTGATAAAGAAAGTCCAGGGCTTAATGTCATTTCGATGATAAAAGCCGAAGATTTGTTATGACGAGGTTGTGGTGCCTACCTGGCGTATGTTGTCAAGCTATGGCCTAGACGAAAGAAATGAAAGATGTTCCTATCGTGTGCGACTACCCAGAAGTATTCCCTGAGGATCTTCCGGGGTTGCCACCGGAGCAAGAGATAGAATTCAAGATAGATTTAATACCAGGAGCCCAACCCATCGCGAAAGCACCTTACCGCCTGGCGCCGTCCGAGATGAAAGAATTGATGTCCCAACTGCAAGAACTCCTTGACAAATGTTTCATCAGACCAAGTGTGTCCCCGTGGGGCGCACCAGTGTTATTTATTAAGAAGAAGGATGAAAGTATGAGAATGTGCATATAATTGAAAGTTCATGAAAGTGCTTATCCGACGCATGATTTAGAGCTAGCAGCTGTAGTACATGCCCTGAAGATATGGAGGCATTATCTGTATGGTACTAAGTGTACTATTTACACAGATCATAAAAGTTTAGTAATTCTTCGAGCAGAAAGAATTAAACATGAGGCAGAGAAGGTGGTAAGAATTGATAAAGGACTACGACTGCGATATCGAGTACTATCCAGGAAAAGCTAATGTGGTCGTTGACGCGCTAAGCCGTAAGAATGAGGAAGTTATTGCAACAGTGAAGTCGTATAAGTTGATTGTTAGCTCAGATTTCTTTGAAGAAATCATCAAGATACAGATGATAAACTAATGAAGAAGGAAAGAATTGTTGGGCAACAAGACGAACTGATGGAAAACACTCATGGTGTAGGTTTGACCGTATGTGGATTCCAGGCCATGGAAATCTCAGAGGTCGAATCTTAGATGAAGCTTAGAAGTCTAGATACTCAATTCATCCAGGATCCACCAAGATGTATCAAGACCTGAAGAGAGACTATTGGTGGCCGAGTATGAAGAATGAGGTGGTAGATTATGTCAGTAAGTGCTTACCTTGTTTGCAAGTCAAAGCTGAACACCAGAAGCCTTATGGGAAGATGCAGCCCTTGAGATACCTGAGTGGAAGTGGGAACTCATCACCATAGATTTCATAACTAAGCTACCTCGTACAGCTAAGCATCATGATACAATTTGGGTGATAGTGGACCGTTCGACCAAAAGTGCTCACTTTCTGCCAATACGAGAGACTATCTTGTCAGATACGTTAGAAAGTTTGTTCATAAAGGAAGTTTTGGCTAAGCATGGAGTTCCACTGTCGACCGTGTCTGATAGAGATACTCGCTTTACTTCAAGATTCTGGAAGAAGTTCCATGAAGCCATGGGGACAAGATTGAACATTAGTATGGTGTATCATCCTCAAACCGATGGAAAATCTGAAAGGACGATCCAAAACCCTTCAGGATATGTTACGTGCTTGTGTCCTAGACTTTGGAGGAAGTTGGGATGATCATCTGCATCTGGTAGAGTTCTCCTACAACAACAGCTACCATTCATGTATTGGTATGCCACCGTCCGAGATGTTGTATGGAAGATGTTGCAGAACTCCTGTATGCTGGGGAGAGATTGGTCATAAGGAGATTGTAAGTTTGGAAGTTGTTCAAGAAACCTCGTCAAGGTTCGATCAGGTTAAGGCAAGGATGAAAGCTGCTCAAGACCGTCAGAAGTCGTATGTTGATAAGTGGCGACGACCGATTGAGGTTAACATTGGTGACAATGTGATGCTCAAGGTCTTGCCTGGAAGGGAATTATTCGTTTCAGGAAGAGAGGAAAACTAAGTCCAAGGTACACTGGACCGTTTAAGATTGTTGTGCGTGTGGGTGAAGTGGCTTATAAGCTAGATTTACCCGAGAAGTTCCTTCCATGTTTCTCATCCGAGGAAATGTCTAGCTGATGACACGTCTTATGTGCCATTGGTAGATATTGAAGTTGATGAACGGTTGAACTACATTAAGCAACCCGTAGAGATAGTTAGCCACAAGGAAAAGCAACCCTGTAACAAGGTTATACCCCTAGTGAAAGTGATATGGAAGCATCGCAAGGGATCAGACGCTACATGGGTAGTCGAGGAAGAGATGCGCAAGTTTTACCCTAATTTGTTTAAGCAATTGTTAGGTTTCAGGTACGAAACCTCTTTAAGAAGGGAAGACTTGTAACGTCCTACTTTCTATATTAGTAAATAAAGAGATTATACTTGTTTAATGTGCGTAATATTTAATTAAGATTAAATATAATAAAAGAGTATGGACTTGGGTGGGGAAAGATGGAATAAGGGGATGGGATTGGCCTTAGGTCCATGAGCTTAAGAGAGTATAAATAATCCTTAAACATCCTTAAAACCCTAAAACCCTCCTACACACTCAAAACACACATAAACACCCCTATTCACAGCCGCGACCTAAGAGGGAGATCCAAGACCAAAACAAGCATTGATTCTTGGTAGATCTTAACTATACGAGCAAGATACAAGATCCTTGTTGAAATGGATTTGGAAGCAATAAAGGTTGAAACTTTATTGATGCACAACCTAGATCTAGCCTAAACCGGGTTTTAAAATGATAAAGGTTCAAGCTTTATGGGTGAACGGGTTAGACCTTAGCCAAAAATGGAAACGAGAACGTTTTTGGGATGATATGATGCCATAATAGAAGTGTAGATTAACAAACATGTATGGATAATGGGAATAAAGGACCTAACAGTAGCAGCTCATTCGATTACAATGTTGGATTCGAATACATGTATACAATCGAATACATGTATACACTCGCATACATACAATACATTCTAATACATGTATACACTCGCATACATACAATACATTTGAATACATGTATACAAATTTCATTAACTGCCTTAACACAAATCGAATACATGTTCATTAACTGCCTTAACACAAATTTCATTAAAATTCTTAAATTATTATTTTATTCGCTAACTCATTCTCTATGATGAATGGTCTTTGTTTAAGCATCATTCGCTATCTCATTCGTTATGACGAATGGTTCTATTCGCTATCTCATCAGGAAGAATAAAAGAATAACGAATAAGTAGGCTTATTCATTACGTCTTTAAGACGAATGAGAGGTTCATTCATTATAGGAGCATGCAAGTGTATATTATATCGAATGGCTTGATTCGTTGTCTTAACATGACGAATGGGTGGGTAACGAATGAAGAATACCATTCATGAATTCTGTAAGACGAATGAGGGGTTCTTTTGTTATAAAAGTCATTCGAATGTTTCTTATTCGTTAACGAATGACCTGCGATTCGTTTGGCATAACAAATGAGCATCAGACTTGTCCAATCTTTGACCCACGATGTTAAAGTCAAAATCGTCAAGAACACAGCTGGTCAACACGAACCAGATTTGCAATTAAACCTCAAATCTTGACGAAATAACAAGAATTTGGTATCAATGAGTTCGTATACCCAGCGCCTACAAACCATAATCATCCAAACATCTATACATCATGTTTAAACACTGCGTTTGATCGATACGGGTATACGGCTCAACATTGACTAATTAACTTAATAGATGTTAACGAATTTCACGAGAATCATTGTGTTTGATTCGTTTTTACAATTTATGCATAGATCTAAGAATACCAACGAGCCGTACTTGTTTTCGTTATAGAACGTACCTTTAAACGAATCGGTTTACAAACACGATCTAGTCTTGATGTCGGTTTTGGCTCATTACGATGTTCTAACACTAAAAAACTCGGTTTCTCAACTACGGATCTTGGTTCAGGATAAAGGAGGGTGTGTGTGTTTTTGAAGGTGCAGGCTATGGTGTAGAGATGGATAAAAATGGAAAAGATTAAGGTTTAAGGGGTATTTATACTCCCTTAAGCCCATGGACCTAAGGCCCATTCCATCCCTTATTCCATCTTTTAAATGTCCAAGCCCACCTTTTATTAGTTTATTTATATAAACCGATAAACGACACACTTTTGAATAAAAAAAATTACATAATAATTTCGGTTCAGGTCGGTTTAATGGTTCGGGCAAAGTACATTACATAATAAAAATACAATAAAATAGTAAAAAAGACACTGTCATTAGAAATTAAAAAACACATAATATAAATAAATAGTCTTTAAGAATTTTAAAAAATACTTATAGCTGTTCCCTACGAGTCTTCATCTTTTGAAATCATTGCATAACTTCTTCAATCGAAATTTGTTGGAGGAATTCCCTTTCAATTTAAATTCAAGAACCGTTCATGTATTCATCACCCATCTTATTACACAAATTCGTTTTCACATTCTTCATTGAAGAAAAACATCTTTCAACACTTGTCATTGCAAGCGACAAAACTAATGATAACTTTATTAACTTTTAACAAATGAATGTAATTGTTAAATAATAAACAACACTATTCAGGTGTTCGATTATACTTTTTTTTTCACCAAAAACTATGGTTAATTTTGTATTGTGTAGGAATATGTTAGAATTTTAATTTGTGAATTAATCCTATATTTACAAACAAATGTATGGATTCTAGTTTTTATATTATTCTTACCGTATAAACTCTTGCTACTACAGTAGCAGTTCTAGTATTAAATGTTTGCTCAATAGTATTCTTTATAAAGAGTTTCACAGAAATATATTGATTAAGGTGGTTTGAGTTTTTTTGTCTTTGATAGTAGTTGGATAAATATATAATTTGAAACGTATTTAGTTATTTTACCATCAAAGTGGGAGGATTCAAGCTTCGAGGAACAGTGGAAGGTGGAAGGATTGAAGGAAGGCAGGTGTTGTGTGGTCGGCTGGAAAAGCAGCAGGAAGCGACGGTGGTCGGAGAACGACGATGTTATGGTAGCTGTATGGGTGAGTTTATAGAGGGGAGAGAGAGGCAACATAGTTGTGTACTGTGTGCTTTATAAAAACTCTAAACTGATAGAAGAGCATAAAACTGAATTTAAAAATAAGTTCAAAAATATCACCTGAAGACCGGAATCGAACCTATGACCTTAAGTTTGCACAACCAACTTCTTACTAGCTAGACTTGCTTTTGTAATGTAAATAAAGTGGTTCCTTCCTAATTTATAAGGTGGTTACTCTAATATTTTCAATATATAAATACACTATTATTTCAAAACTCGGATGGTTTCGTGGAACCACCCATTTAATATATAGGTCTGCCCTTGATCACAAATGGGAAGATGTACCTACAAATGTATTAAAGGGACTTCTGAAAATATTTACATCTCTGTCACAAATCAGACTTTTACTCTTGAGAATACTTCATCTTCGACCCATTAACCGCACACACACTTTCTCGTCACAGGACTTTCCATCATCTTAGATAACAGCGCCCCGCCCGCAAAGCCTCTAATCTCACAATTTACGCTCCCATCCTTCTCAACTGCACGACTTCTGGTATTTTGGGTTTTTAAATATACTAATATATTAGCAATAAACAAGTAATAGAAAAAAGCCAGCAAAGCCATTGAGAAAAGAAAGATTGTTCTAGGACAAACACAAACAGGAAAAGTTAGACGTCACCTCAAGCTCAAAAGAGAATCGTGAACCTCCAATTTGATTTAGATTCTATCAAACACAAACAAGTTAATAATAAACCCTAAAGTTTTAAGTTTTGTAGAATCTCAAAATGCTTTGTTTTCAAAAAGTTGCAGTACTTACACATATTGTAGTAGGTGGCGATATCTAAATCCATGTCACCGAAATAGGATGAAGATCGATGAAGTTACTGTGTAAATATGTCACACCCCGACTTAGGGTTTAGGCGTGTGATCTCAATAGTTGGTACGTGTTTTGTAAATATATCAGAGTTTGCGGGTTATTTAGCGGAAGTCTTTATTTTATATTAAAATATTAATATATATTTTGAAACATTAATTTATTTGAAAACCGTTATAATAATAAAATATTTAATTTATTTGGAAAGCTTCTCGGATATTAAATATCCGAGTATCTACTTTATAAATCTTGTTTAAATATTGTTCGCAATATTTTAATAATTAAAAACTGAGTCATCTCTACATTGCGAGCATCTCGGATAATAAATCCTTGCTACCTGCGCTAACTTTATTTCCTGAAATGTTGGGAAAAATACGTCAGCGATATGCTGGTGAATCGTTGACTCTAAAAACATTTTATAAATCTATCTTTGACTGAAAAGATAGTTTTCTTGAACAATCTCAGCAGAAACATCTCTAATTTCTGGAATTTGTGCCACTGCCATACACACACAATTACGGTTCTCCGGAAACTGACGCCCATTGGAGAACTTTTATTATGATCTATAGTCTACGGCCACGTAGCCTTGGTTGAAAGACTTAATTATGTTTGGATTTAGACACATGTGTACTCGATCTGAATTTCTTTTATTTTCTATCTTGTAAAATTAGGGATCACGTAATCCCTTAAATCATTATGTTAAAGATCACGTAATCTCTTAAAAATATTTGACTGACTTTTTTTAAGATAAACAAACCGTTTATCTTGACTGGTTGAAAATGGTTTAACGTATTCACCTGTGATTGTCTGTTCTGAATGATGTGGTGACCTCGTTTGAAAACATTTGTGAATGAATGATGTTTAACCTGTAATAAAATTAGGTTTATATAAATACCCGGATCGTCTCTTAATCCGGCTACAGACCTTTAGTCTGGTTTTGATAGCTTTAAACCTTAATTGCTTATTTGTTTGAATAAAATATTTAGATATGAAATCTTTCTCTTTGTTTGCCAATCATATACTGAGTTTCTTCTTCATGAAGAAACATCTATAATAGGTTTCTTTTTCAAGAAGAAACTTTATTGATCTATAACCTTTGTTTATAATTTCTTATGTTTCTTAAACATTTCAACTAGAGGTGGCAAATGGGTTGGGTTGGGTCGAACGAGTCATGGGTTGAAATGAGTCATAGGTCAAAACGAGTATGAGTCAAAATGAGTTTGGGTCAAAATGAGTAAATTAAATAAAGGGTTGTTTTGGTTTGGGTCAAAATAGGTTAGGGTCAAACAAGGTTTTTTTTTTCTTTTCTTTTTTTTTTGTGAAAGAGAATAACGGCGGAAAGATTTTAGTTTTTTTAGATTTTTTTGTTTTTTACTTATATTTTAAGTTATTATTTTTTTAACTATTTTTTTGAATTTTTTTGAGAAGTTTTCAATTAAGATCAAAAACCCTCAAAAAAATATTCAAAAATAATAATAAAAAAATTATAACTCAAAATATAAATCATAAACAAAAAAAGTAAAAACATTAAAATGTTTCATACGTTGTCCTTGTTCCATATAAAAAAAACCATCTAGAGTCGAACCGAAACCGAAAAAATTGACGAAAATGAAACAAAGAAACAAAAAGCCAAAACCGGACCACATCAATCGAAATCGAAAAAATCAATCAAAAGGAAACTAAAAGAATTCAAACCGAACAAAAACAAACCTGAAAAAATGAACAAAAACGAGTCCGAAATCGACCAGAAAGAAACAAAAGAAACCAAAACCCAACACGTCACGGGTGAAAACTCGTGTTGACTTGAAACCTGAACCGAACCCGTTCCGATCTGAAACCCGTTTCGTGCCGAAACCTGTCTTGTACGAAAACCCGTTCCGATCCGAAACCTGTCACATTTCCTTAGGACACTAACCCACATCGACCCATTTCTTTGAACTTGTCGACACATTTTGACCCGAAAATAAAAGAATGGAATTTCAGATTACACATTTTGACCCATTTATTTAAAACATTTTACCCAAACCAACTCATTTAACTTTTAAAACAACTCAAATTGACTCATTTGAAAGGGTTTGGGTCAAGATTGCCACCCCTAATTTCAACTATACCATTTGTATGTAAAAGCTTAGGTTTCTTAATCATGAAGAAACTATATTTTAGCTAACCTTTGTATATAAAATTTTGTATTTCTTAATCATAAAGAAATAATATTTTAATTCTTAACTTTTAATTTTATCAAGATCTAGGCTATACCCCCTGACTAGGGTCTAAACCTTGAAATAATAATATTTTATTTTGGCAGAACCCCTACCTAGCTTAGCTTAATGATTACCTAGACTTTCAACAACACTTCCGTACTTGCACGAATATCGGGGTATTATTGATCCACTATTCTTGGCACGCAACTCGAGGCGACGTTCGGGGGTCACCGAGTTGTGCATGCACTTCGAGGCAAAATGTCGGGTATTTGGCACGGATTACGAGATTCAGCACGGAAAACTAGGTAGAGAGAAAAAGTGATTCTAGAGAGAGAAAGTTTTGGTGTGTGTGAATGTGTCGTGAGCCCCTTCTATTAATAACTGATTTTGGGTTCCATCGCAATACGCGATGAACCCTTTCTTATGGTCATCACGTATTGCGATGACTCATGTAGATCAGAGAGTGCCACGTGGCGACTGCGACGTGGTGGACACGCGTCATGATTCGTCAGACCACGTCATCGCGTATCGCGATGGCTTAAAGTCTTGGACCATCGCGTATCGCGTCACCGCCCTTTTTGGGATTTGGTGAGATGTCCATCGCGATGGCGATGGGTTAAGATATAAGAATTTTCATTTTAATCCTTTTACTTTATTAAATTGTCATGTTTTGTCCTAGTTTTCACTTTCCAAAAACAATAAGGCGGCTCGCGGCGATGCGGGCGTGCGAAGTGCGCCATCAAAGCACCACATTACGCCCTTCGCCATCGCCATCGTCCTCGTCCTTGCCAATGCGCGTCGGGTGCTCCTCACCCTCCGCTAGGACCACTTGGTGACGCATAAAAGAATATTACTATGAAAAGTCCATCTCTTATAAAGAGCTTCCATTTCTTTCCCACTTTCCATGTGGGATGAGTTTTATCTTCCTTATTTATACTCGTGTGGAATGCTTCCTCTTTTTTTCATCTTTCCATGTGGGATGGATTTCCTTTCCCATTTTCTTAATATGGGATGGACTTCTTTATGGAGTATTTTTATTTCCTTATTTATAAAATTATTTTTATTTCCTTCTCTTAATTTTCCTTTTATTTATATTGGAAATTTTTTTGATCCTTCAACTTTATTAAGTTGTCAAATTTTGATCGAAATTTTTTGGGATGTTACAAAATCCCCAGGGCTCACACTTGTTCAGATCTAACTTTCCAATGGTATTAGCAGCTGCAACGACAATTAATAAGGAGCAAGAGGTGGAGGATGGACTGGAGGTAGCAGGAAGAACATGCCAATTTCTTCTTCAGATTTGTCTCCCTCATCAGGCGTACAAATGGAGAGGAGAGAGAGTAGTTGTAGTGGGTGCCGATCGGTAGAGAAAAATTTGGAATCTGAAATGGATCCTGGTATCACGGTTTTTGAAGTGGGTTTAATAGCATTGAAAGCTTTATGAGTTGTACCTCAAGCTTTAAAGCTTGTAAAGTTCTTACTTTTCAAAAATTTCTTTTTCTCTCTCTTATATGTAGATTATGCTACTCTTGTTAAAATTTCTATTTTAGCCACAGTTTCGACACATTGTTTTTTCTATTCTATTATAACTTTAAAACATAGTGTCATATATATTATATATTATGAAATATATATTGTTACGACATGCTTATTTTTATATAAGTTACAATATAAAATTTTACTTAAAATAGTCTGGTCTACGTTTCGATTTCGACGAAAATTTTATACAAATTGAGTTAGATCAAATGTGATGCTATAGACAAAAAAAGTCATTAGATGTTAAAACCAATTAAAAATTACGAAAAAAAATAGGGACCCCGTTTTTCTACTCGTACAGAGCATGCGGGTTTTTGAATTCTCATAAACGCCCTTGTATGAATGTACGATAAAAAAAACAACAAAAAAACCAAACTAGGTTACCCCTAAAAAGGTTTCCAGATCCGTCAGTGGCCCACAATATCATTTTTTATGCCAAAATCTTGCCTGCATGTCAATTCTAATCGAAGCTTACCTTGTGTATAAAGTCATACATTCACTAGCTTTAGAGCTCGTGTAACACATCGGATGATCTAAATAATTAAGTTACAAATAAAGCAATATATAATATGTATATATAGAAAAATGTATTACATCTATGCTTATATCATTATACATAAATGGATTTTATTTATATCACAAAATGATATTTTCCAAAAAAATGAACTTAATGGAAAAAAAATGTTGCACGTGCAAAAACATACCCAAAAACACTTCAATGGAATAACAATAAATGGAGAACGTAACAGGATCCAGGTGAGTTTCTAGCCACATTCCTTGTTATGTTTTCGGGGATGTATGTATACTCGATGTGATTAGTTAATACACTTACCTTAAGTGGTAAGTGTATGTCTTATATGATTTATGTATGAATGAATGCTTGACAATACATGAACGATCTTCGGATATTGCATGTACCGTCAAGGGATAGTTTAAAGATATGATATATATATATATATATGATGTATGAACGTATGGAGGTTATAATTATGTAAGTACAGAAAGGTATGGAGGGTATGGTTAGAAAGGGAACAAACCCTAATAATATATGCGAAAGTAGGGAACAGACCCTAATAATATCTGCGAATGTAGGGAACAGACCCTAATAATATCCGCGAATGTAGGGAATTGACCCTAATAATATATGCGAAGGTTATAGGACGTGGTATATGTATATATGTATGTATGTATGTATAAATGAAGGAATGAAAGTATGATTGTATGAATGTGTGAAGAAAGGTAAGGAACTATGTATGTTCGGGTGCGTGTATAAGTAAGTGTATGGATGTATGGTATGTTGTATGATTAACTAGAACTCACTCAGCGAATCTGACTTTTAGTATGCACGCAGGTGAGTAGAATGAGACAGGTAGCTTGAGCGGGACACATGGTGGAAGAATAAGAGGCTGGAATCTGAAGACTCAAGATGATTTTATGATTAATGTTTTATAATTGAAAGACAAGGATGTTTGATTAAGACAAGTATATGAATTTTTATGAATGTTTAATGAAAGTTTTATATTCCGCGTAAAGTTTAAATTAACTCTGATATTTAGAACTGTGTTTATGAGTAAATCCAACGTCCAAAGTGAGGCACCGGTAATGGGGCCTTAGAAGTTGGTATCAGAGCAAAGTTCGAGAGAATTAAGCATCCTACATACTTAGACACGAACAGAGAATGGGATTAAGGTAAGAAGAGAAAGAAGATGTCTGTACAAGATAGCCATGGGTCACTCAAGCAAGCTCAGTAAAGGTAAAGGTATGATTAAATAATGTATGATAATGTTAGCTTAATTGCTAAAGAAAGGATAGGTGAATGTTAGGGATAGGATTAATTGATTATCTGATTGATTAACTGTTTAAAAGTAGAACTTAGCACAAATAGACTCATAACGGGAAGTGTAGAGGACACGGAAAGTAAGGTGATCAGCTAATCACAGCTGGCCACCGTTATTATATGTTAGCCTTACTATCCTTGTACTAAATAGTTCCTTGAGTGATGATGTTTGTGTTTTACTTATAGAATACGAATGGCTGGAGCTCGGAAATTTGCTTGAAAGGGAGGGCGTACGGGACGTCTTGGTAGACCACGCATTATCCGAGAACCTTCTGTAAGAACAGCCACTAACACTGAGGAAGAAGGAACTGCAGCTAGTTGAAACCCAAGTAACAAAGAAGGGTATCAACTTGACCTTGTTGTTCAAGCTGCCATTACTCAAGCGGTAGAAACTGCTGTGAAGAACTTGAATCCTGAAAGGTCTGCTAGAAGTCATGTAAGAACTGCTGAGAAGTCTGGGGAGAAGAGTACGAAAGATGACGAAAGAGAGAAGGGTGACTCGAGTGAAGTTCGATCGGTGAAGGTTGATGATAGAAAGAGAGGCTAAGGTGGGTGTAACTACATGTCATTCAAAGGTTGCGACCCGTCGAAGCTTACTGGTTTAAGAGACGCAATCGCTACTCTTCAATGGATAACCGCGATGGACAAGGTTATCTAAATTAGCGAGTGTCGTCCTGACCAAGCAGTGGGTTATGCCACTCAGTCATTTGGTGAGGAAGTTATGTATTGGTGGGAAAGTGTGAAGCCGAGGAAGAGTAAGGATGCGATTAAGGTGATGAGGTGGGACGACCTGAAGGAGATGGTCATGAAACGGTTTTGTGCTGATGCTGAGGTGGAGAGGGCTGAGATGAAGTTTCTGAACTTAAAAGCGGGTAAGATGACACACCGCGAGTACACCACTGAATACAACCGCATGTCTAGGTTGGTGCCTGATATGGTTAACACTGAAGCCAAGAGGATCAAGTGCTATGTGAGAGGACTGCCGCAGAATGTCTGCACGCTAGTCAGCGCAAATAAACCTGCTACGTTTGACTCAGCAGTGGAACTCGCTGAGATGGTTTATGATGACTTGGCTGAGGATGATGTTGTGATGGGAGTAAAGAAAGGATAAGAAGTGGGTCAAATCATGCTAAGCGACCCGGTACCCAGTTGTGGAACTCCAAAGACAAGAAACATAAGGTGTGTGAGAAGCTACCGTGCAAGACATGTGGTAAGATGAACGGGGGTGAGTGCAAGTGGGGCACTGGTTCTGATGTGTGCCATAAGTGCGGGAAATCCCATGGTGGGGAATGCCGGTTAAGGTCAAATGCATGTTACAAATGTGGGAAGGTGGGACATTTTGCTCAGGATTGCCATGCAAAGCCCGCATGTTACAAGTGCGGTAAGACGGGTCATTTTCCTAACGAATGCACCGAAGAAGGAGTTGGAGGAAATGGAAAGAAAGATGCTGAGCAAACAAGGCTAAAGACCAGAGCCTACATGCTGACTCAAGAACAAGCCAAGCAGATTCCAGACGTTGTCACAGGTACGTTTCTAGTAAACGGTGTTTCCGCTTCTGTGTTGTTTGATTCAGGTACGAATAAGAGTTTTGTAGCTACAACATTTATTGAATTAGCTAAAATGAAATGTTTCCGAGTGTCTGAATCCTTTATAGTAGAAACCGCTAGTGACACTTTGGTTAAAATAATGAAAATGGTTAAGAACTAAAAGATAGAGTTAGAGGGACATGAGTTCCCTGTTACTTTATATGTTATGACCTTAGAAGGGTTCGATGTGGTTTTGGGAATGGATTGTTTATCTAAGTTTGAAGCTCAGATAGTGTGTAAGAGTAGGATAATAAGGTTAAAGTCCTTGGATGGTAGTACGGTGACGGTTTATGGTGATAAGGAAAGTTCAAGGCTTAATGTTATTTCGATGATAAAAGCCGAAGGTTTGTTATGACGAAGGTGCGGTGCCTACCTGGCGTATGTTGTCAACGCTACGGCCGAGACGAAAGAAATGAAAGATGTTCCTATCGTGTGCGACTACCCAGAAGTATTCCCTGAGGATATTCCAGGGTTTCCACCGGAACGAGAGATAGAATTCCAGATAGATTTAATACCAGGAGTCCAGCCCGTCGTGAAAGCACCTTACCGTCTAGCACTGTCCGAGGTGAAAGAATTGATGTCCCAGCTACAAGAACTCCTCGACAAAGGTTTTATTAGACCAAGTGTTTCCCTGTGGGGCGCACTAATGTTATTTGTTAAGAAGAAGGATGGAAGTATGAGAATGTGCATTGAATTACCGTGAGTTGAACATGCTTACGGTAAAGAATAGATATCCGTTGCCACTGATTGATGATTTGTTTGACCAACTACAAGGTTCGAGTTGGTTCTCACGAATAGATCTCAGATCAGGCTATCATCAGTTGAAAGTGAAATAGACAGACATCCCTAAGACAGCGTTTCAGACGCAGTGTGGACACTACGAATTTCTCGTGATGTCATTCGGTCTAACAAATGCTCATGCAGCATTTATGGATATGATGAATAGGATGTGTCGGCCGATGTTGGATAACTCACTTATCGTTTTCATCGACGATATATTGATTTATTCAAAGAGCGAGTCTGATTATGCCGAGAATCTGGGGAAGTGTTGGAGGTTCTGAAGGAAGAGAAGTTGTATGCTAAGTTTTCATAATGCGTGTTCTGGTTGCGAGAAGTGCAATTTCTAGGTCACGTGATCAATCCTGAAGGGATTACCGTGGACCCAGCTAAGATTGAAGCGATAACGAATTGGAAGACTCCGTAGAACCCGACTGACATACGAAGCTTCTTAGGGTTGCTGGAAACTATAGGAGATTCATCGAAGGCTTCTCCAAGAGAGCCGCACTGTTGACCGGTATGACCCGAAAGTATGTAGTATTCAGTTGGGGTAAGTTTCAAGAAGAAGCTTTTGAGGAATTAAAGAAAAGACTCACGCAAGCTCCAATCCTTGCTCTACCCGATGGTGACGAGGATTTGGTTGTATGTACCGATGCTTCATATGTGGGTTAGGTTGCGTGTTGATGCAACGAGGAAAGGTTATCGCTTATGCGTCCAGACAGTTGAAAGTTCAGGAGAATACTTATCCGACGCATGATTTAGAGCTAGCAGCGGTTGTGCACGCTCTCAAGATACGGAGACATTATCTGTATGGTACTAAGTGTACCAACTACACAGATCATAAGAGTTTAAAGTACTTCTTCGAGCAGAAAGAGTTAAACATGAGACAGAGAAGAAGGTTAGAATTGATAAAAGACTACGACTGCGATATCAAGTACCACGCTGGAAAAGCTAATGTGGTTGCTGACGCACATAGCCGTTAGAATGAGGAAGTCATTGCAACAGTGAAGTCGTATAAGTTGATTGTTAGCTCAGATCTCTTTGAAGAAATCATCAAGGCACAGTCTGAGGTGCTTGCAGATGATAAACTAATGAAGAAGGAAAGAATTGTGGGGAAACAAGACGAACCGATGGAAAACATTCATGGTGTTAAGATTTGGTTTGACCGTTTGTGGATTCCACACCATGGGAATCTCAAAGGTCGAATCCTAGATGAAGCACACAAGTCGAGATACTCGATTCATCCAGGATCCACCAAGATGTATCAGTATTTGAAAAGAGACTACAGGTGGCCAGGGATGAAGAATGACATAGTAGATTATGTTAGTAAGTGCTTAACTTGTTTACAAGTCCAGGCTGAACATCAAAATCCTTACGGGAAAATGCAACCTCTGGAGATACCAGAACGGAAATGGGAACACATCACTGTGGATTTCATAACTAAGCTACCTTGTACAGCTAAACATTATGATACCATCTGGGTGATAGTGGACCGTTTGACCAAAAGTGCTAACTTTCTGCCTATACAAGAGGCTATTTCGTCAGAAACGTTAGCAATTTTGTTCATAAAAGAGGTTGTGACTAAGCATGGAGTGCCACTTTCGATTGTGTCTGATAGAGATACTCATTTTACTTCAAGATTCTGGAAGAAGTTCCATGAAGCTATGGGAACAAGATTGAACATAAGTACGACGTATCATCCTCAAACAGATGGACAGTCTGAAAGGACGATCCAAACCCTTGAGGATATGCTATGTGCTTGTGTTCTAGACTTTGAAGGAAGTTAGGATGAACATCTGCATTTGGAATAATTCTCTTACAACAACAGCTATCATTCAAGTATTGGTATGCCACCGTTCGTAATGTTTATGGAAGACGTTGTAGAACTCCCGTATGTTGGGGAGAGATTGGTCAGAAAGAGTTGGGAAGTCTAGAGGTTGTGCAAGAAACCTCTTTAAAGTTTGACCAGATCAAGGCAAGAATGAAAGCTGCTCAAGACCGTCAGAAGACGTATGATGATAAGTGGCGATGACCGATTGAGTTTAATGTTGGTGACAATGTGATGCTCCATGTCTCACCTTGGACAGGAATTATCAGTTTTAGGAAGAGGGGAAAGTTGAGTCCAAGGTACATTGGACCATTTAAGATTATGGATCGTGTGGGTGAAGTGGCTTACAAGCTAGATTTACCCGAGGAATTAGAAGAATTCATTCAACTTTCCATGTTTCTCATCTAAGAAAATGTCTAGCTGATGACACGTCTCATGTGCCATTTGTGGATATTGAGGTTGATGAACAGCTGAAATACATTGAGCAACCTATAGAGATTGTTGATCGCACTGAAAAGCAACTTCGTCACAAGGTTATACCCTTAGTGAAAGTGATATGGAAGCATCACAAAGGATTAGACGCTACATGGAAGTTGAGGATGAGATGCGCAAGTTCTACCCGAATTTGTTTTAGCAATAGTTAGGTTTCGGGGACGAAACCTCTTTAAGGAGGGAAGACTTGTAACATCCTAAATTTTATAATATTAAATAAGAAAATTTATGTTTGCTAAGAATGTGTTCATATTTAATTAAGATTAAATATAAAAAGGAGTATGGACTTGGAATAAAAGATGGATTAAAGGGATGGGTATGGTCGTTAGGTCCATGGGCTTAAGAAAGTATAAATACTCCCTTAAACCACCCTAAAACCCTCATTTCTATCCATCTTATTCTCTACACACTCAAACACACACACAAACACCCCCATATACAGCTTGTGAGTGAGAAGAAGATCAAAGACCAAAATTCGAGCCTAGATTCTTGTAAAGCTTGGATAAACAAGCAAGATACAAGATTGCAGTTCATAATAAAGCTAAACCGTAACCTAAAAACGAGTAAAGGTACGTTCTTTATCTTTAAAGGTTATGTTTTTATGAACGGTTTGCTATGAAACTTAACCCTAGAGTAGATCGGGTCTAGATACATCATAAAGTTACAAACTTGACGTTTAAAATGAACTAGATGGACATGGTTAAGGTTATGGCTCATGAATGAACCCTAGATCTAGCTTGACCGGTTTTAGCCACAAAGGTTCAAGCTTTATGGTCCCACGGGTCATGTTTTGGCCAAAAACCGTTAAGGAAACATCTATGGGTTAATACCAAGCCATAGTAAGGTGTTAGGTCTTAAAATGCAATAATAATGGTGATAAACGGATTCCACTGTTCAGCTCATTCACATACAATCAACATGGTCAAATACATGGGAAAGAATTCGATTACAAGAGAACTATTCGACTACAATGTAAAATTTTGAATACAAGCATTCATTCGATTACATCATGAATACTCGAATACATTAGTAAATTTGATTACAACATAAAGATTAGAATACAAGGTAGACTCGATTACATTGCAAGGATTCGATTTCATGGCATAAGTTCAAATACAATAGCATGACTCGCTTACATTCTCACATTCGAATACAATTGTAGGACTCGAATACATTTAATGAACTCGCATACAAAGTATAACTCGATTACAATAGTGGCATTCGATTACACTACCAAATTCGCATGCTATGGGATAGCTCGAACACATTTTCAAATTCGAATACACGGTATGATCGATTACATAGGATATGATCAATTACAATGGCGTAACCCGAGTACAAGGAGAACTCGAATACATGCTATATTCGCATACATGCCCAGCTCGAATACATATAGTACAGTTGCATACATTGATTCGGATACATGTATACTCGCATACAATTATGTGAATCGATTATAAGGGTATATCAAACAACCCGTTTGATTACATTATGGAACTCGGATACATCCTTTATGATCGGATTACTACATTCGAATGCAATGACTACTCACATGCAAAGGTGATGATTCAAATATGTGCTTACACACTCGAAAACACCAATGTATTCGGGTGTAGAGTGTGTTGGGTGTATATGGATCGAATAAAAACTGGACTCTAAGTAAAGTGTAATCTAATACAAAGCATACCTATACAAAAGAAAGAAATATTAAAGTAATTGAAAACCCTATACTCAAATACATTAGGGTTTAAGGGTAAATATTCTAAGTAAATTATATTCTAAAACAAGACCATTAGAATAGACCAGACTTTGCCAATTTGGCTGAAATATGAATAGTGTGAATAAGACATATATTGATATGAATAATTAATGTACAGTCAGCTGATCTCAGTTAAGGAAGGGAATAACAATAAACGGAGAACGTAACAGGATCCAGGTGAGTTTCTAGCCCCATTCCTTGTTATGTTTTCGGGGCTGTGTGCATACTCGATGTGATTAGTTAATACACTTATGAGAGTGGTAAGTGTATGTCTTATATGATTTATGTTTGAATGAATACTTGACGATGCATGAACGATCTTCGGATATTGCATGTACCGTCAATGGATAGTTTAAAGATATGATTGATATACATATATGATGTATAAATGATGTATGAACGTATGGAAGTTATAATTATGAAAGTATAGAAAGGTATGGAAGGTATGGTTAGAAAGGGAACATGCCCTAATAATATCTGCGAATGTAGGGAACATACCCTAATAATATCCGTGAATGTAGGGAACGGACCCTAATAATATCCGCGAATGTAGTGAACGGACCCTAATAATATCCACGAATGTAGGGAACTGACCCTAATGAAATCCGCGAATGTAAGGAACAAACCTTAATAATATATGCGAATGTTATAGGACGAGGTATATGTATATATGTGTGTATAAAGGAAAGAATGAAAGTATGATTGTATGAATGTGTGAAGAAAGGCAAGGAACTATGTATGTTTGGGTGCGTATATAAGTAAGTGTATGCATGTATGGTATGTTATATGATTAACTAGAACTCACTCAACGTAGCTGACTTTTAGTATGCATGCAGGTGACTAGAATGAGACAGCTAGCTTGAGCGGGACACATGGTGGAAGAATAAGAGGCTAACATCTGAAGACTCAAGATGATTTTATGATTAATGTTTTATAATTGAAAGACAAGGATGTTTGAGTAAGACAAGTTTATGAATTGTTATGAATGTTTAATGAAAGTTTTATATTCCGCGTAAAGTTTTAATTAACTCTGATATTTAAAACTGTGTTAATGAGTAAATCCAACCGCCAAAGTCAGTCACCGGTAACGGGGCCTTACAGTTTACGTACGTATACGCTGTTTATCTTTCGTTTATTTGGAAAATCTTCTTTAGGCCCGTATAGGTTCTAGGCGTATAAGTTAGCACCAACGCATAAGTTCGTCCAGCGTATATGTAACACCCCGTAACCGCAGCGGAAACGTAAACGGGATGCAACAGACACATCTGATATCAACAGCATTGCTTATAAAGAAAACACCACTACATTAATTTACATCATATTACATTGTTCCGAGTTTAGTTACCGTCTAGGCGATAGCACATAAGTTTTACCAATATTACATTAACATAATTAATACAAATGATCACTAAGCTTCCACAAAAACACGCATCATCAAGCAGGTAGCACTTATTCCAGTTTGGGGGTACCTACAAAGCATGGAAAGAAAACGGGTCAACTACGAATAGTTGGTGAGTTTCACAATTCGAGTAAACCATGATAAATCATTATCATAAAATAATATTATTATCGATGTAATTATGCTGAGCCCACAAGTGAAACCTCTGACTATCACACACAACCCCCGTGGCATATCCCCCGCCCACGGACCCGTGGCATATCCCCCGCCCACGGAACTGCCCCAAACCGCTATGTCTAACATTACATAGCAAAATAAATAACAACAAAATAGACATGTGCAACTGGCTGGGAAACATCAGCAAATCCATGCCGGACCAGTTGGGTTTGTCAGACCAATAGTACTATCCACACTCTACCGGCTTTCAGTTAATCACTCGTGTTCCGGGGCCTTAGAATGTTAGCAACTCAGACAATTACCATCTTAGTACATTTCCGTACGATTCTCGTACAATAAAACATATATAAATCCACGCAAATCCATGCGTTTAGTATGTATTTAAACATTTCAATAACAACATGCTTTCCGCCCCGGGAAATTATTTAAAAACAATTCAGAAAAGGGGCTCGTGAAACTCACCTTAACGTAGCAAGCAGTACACAATACACAGCTACTAACCCGGATCTGTAATACGATCCCTAAATTCGTTACTTTATAATCACTATTAATATAACTGTAACCGTGTTAACTGGTACATCTGGGGACACTGTTAACCCAGTACTGTATCCGTTCTGGGGGCAATGTTAACCCAGAAACACTTCTCCGGACTCAGATTGTGATATCGTTTAGAGTTCCATGGTCACAACTCCTATTAGTCGTTTTTCTCGTTTTGCGTGCCTAGCACGGTTATCCGTTTTTACGTTTCAAAAATAAGTTTGGTCACACACAACCCGAAAATAGTGGTTAATTTATAATTTAACTAAAGTTGTGAAATTAGGGCTCGGTTTAGACTCCCCGATTGGCCGCGGGACCCGTTTCCGTTTTTATCGTACCGGAAACTGTTAAATAGGTTAAAAACACTCAAATCATCCGAATTATTTTCGGTTGATTCATTTTTACTTGTTTAACTTAATTATATGAAAATAGTTCATTTTTAGGGTTTTTATACACCAGTCAGCTCGCTTATGCGAACTTTACCGGTTTACGCGTTTTAAGCTTTAAAAGTTTGTTTTTGCACAATTAATTATCCGTTTAATCTCGGATCTTGAAATTTTGCACAAATCACTTTTTGACAGTGGGGAATTTTATAAAAATATTTCCAGAATTAATTTATATATTTAACATTTATTTATCTATTTTTAAACACCATTTAAACACTAAATATGTCGTAAATACCAAACGATATTAGAAAAATCCAAAATTTCTCCTGGATGACCCCTGCCATCTCAATAGTCCCCTGTAGTTTTTCAAGAACCATAATCCCTTTTTAAATGCCGTTTTCACTAATACCGAGCTAGAAAACCCTAGAACTCGTTTAACCGAAAAGGCTACTTAGACTTCTCCAACTGACCCCAAATTTTGTGTGTGGCTTATACATGTTATAAAAAGCTTATCTGAAATTTTCCAGAATTTTTCATGATATTTAACTATTTTTCACCATTTTTGGCCAAAACCGAGCATTAAATTCACCAAATATTCATCCTTTGTCCAAAAATTACCAAATATTCACAGAACTCATATTTTCATATATCTAACGCCCCTGTAAAATTTCATGACCTAACTCTACACGTATCACAATCTGTCCAAAATTCATAAATCATACAAAAACCGAACTACCTTGTGTTTCTAGCTTCAAATCGCAAGAATCTCGCTTTCTAGCCTTTGCTAGCAACTAGATACAACACCTACAAGCACAATAACACCACACCAAGCAAGTTACACCCACAATCAAGCCATTTCTTTCATGGTTTCGGTTATGCTTTAAAAACAAAGATTTAACCGTAAAAATTCGTTTTTGGTTCGTTTAACTCCTTTCTTGGACCAAGATCCCTTGTATAACCCGTATACATCACTTGATCATGCAAGAATCAGTTCCATCTCGGGTTCTCACCCTTTTTTCACTTGGAAACCTCATTTTCTTGCAAGAACACTCCAGAAACGAACATAATCACGTACATAACACGATCATTACCTTGTTTTTCTTGCTAAATTCCTCGGTTTTTAGGTCAAGAACTTGAGAGAGTTGAAGGATTGATGGATTGTGTTTGTGAAAAAAGAAAATGAAATGAGGTTTGGGGAGAGGTGGTCCGATCGGACCATTTGGAGGGTGGGGTGGGACCCACATCTCCATTTTAAGCCACATATTAAGATTCTCGTAATCTGGATAATGTTTTGGATAATCTGGTTCAGTTCGTTTTTCGGTTAAACGTTTAATTCGGCTTAAAACGAGGCTAAAACGGTCGTTTTTCGGCTTAAAAATGAAATTTATATAAAACCGATTAAAAAACTTAAACCATGACATTTATTAACTTAAAACATCATAGTATTAATAATTGTGCATCTTTTTCGGCTTGATCGATCGTCTCTTGCTTGGTTTGGTATTAAAGGTTTCGTTTAACGTACCGACGTATCATTAAATCGAAATTCTTTTTCTGTGCCGTACTTTACTTATCCCGAAGCATTAATGCTTCGTAAAATCACTAAATATCATATATCCCGTCTATAATGTAATCCTCGATTCATTCGGGCTTCAATATCCGTTAATCGGTTAATCGTATTTCCAATACGATTAACTGTATATTCGAGTATAATTCGTACTGTGAATCATACATACTCGTATAAACACATTATAATTCATATATTCGGTATTAAATAACACATAAATAGTATATACCGGTTAGGGTATACCTGATTTTGCCGGAATCGTTACAGTATAAGTCTTTCTGGCGCATAAGTCAAACATATACGTTCTACACACATACACGGCGTAAACGTGTACATATACGTTGCATGTATATACGGTGCATACTTATACGTTTCATACTTACACGCTACATGTACATATACGCTGCCTATACTTACACGTTAAATATACATATGCGCTTCACATACTTATACGTCCTATCCCTACTTATACGGTCCATACTTATACGGTGCGTAAACTTATACGCCCACTGTTCAGTTCAGATTTCTTATTTCGTGTTTTTAAGGTTTTTTTCGATTCGGCACCGTCAGCCGCCGTTACCCACCATGGTTCGTCAGGGTTTGATCGTTTATGATTTGGGTAGCTTTGAGGTGTCCAGATCTGAGCTAAGGAGGCCCTTAAGCTTGTTTTTGGTTGATTAAACACCCGGTTAAAGCTAGATCTAGATTTAAACGGCCCGATCGGCTTCGCGAGGCAGCGGTGTCGGGTTCTAATATGTTGGGCAACCTGAGATAAATGATTTCATACCTTCGGTTGGTCTCAGATCGTTGAATATAATAGAGTAGAGATTGTTTGGCTTAAGTGTGTGTTTTTGAGTGTGTAGGATAAGCTTTAGAATGATGGAGATAGAAATGATTTGGGTTTTAGGGGGCATTATACTCTCTAAGCCCATGGAACTTAGGCCCATTCCATCTTAAGTCCATAATTAATTTCCTTATATCAAGCTTACCAGCCTGTTATCTTTATTATTATTATTATTATTATTATTATTATTATTATTATTATTATTATTCTACTAAATCAATTTAATTCTTCCAAAGCAAATAATATATTTTATTATTATTCTAGAAATTTCGGATGTTACACGGGACTTTCTCAAACTTCTCGGGATGCTTAGCTTTTGGTTACATGTTGTTCGAAGAATTTGTTCAGAGCTTGTTTGAGGACAAGCAAGGTTCAAGTGTGGGGTGTAACATCCCGTTTTCTCGTTTCGATTAATAAAATAAAATATGAGTTATTATGAGTCGGGCTAGTTTTGGGTTAAGTAATATGGGTAATAGACTTGGGTTGATAAGGAATGGAGAAAGACATGGGCTTAAGCCCATGACCCATGATATATAACCTTAATTAACCCATAATCCATTCATTTCCACTCATTCCATACACCATCAAAAAACACACACTTAAGCTCTCTCTCTCGTCTTTCTCTTTCTCTAACCGAAACCAAGAGGGAAAACCGAGCATCGATCTGAGGTAATAACATTATGATATCATATGGAAAAAAAACCCGCTAGATCTAGTCGCGTAACGACGAGCCGACACCCTAAACCGTTAAAGTCACGATGTCCGGACAGAATCGGGTATAAACCAATCAAAAGATGAGCTTATGGGTCACCCTAGCCCAGATCTGGATCGAGTGGGATGAAAAACGGTGGAAAACGAGTGAGATCTCGTTTTTCCGATGAGATCCAGGTTTTCCGGCGATGACGGCGCCGGAAAACGGCGTACGAGATTAAAGTGAATTTCAGAGAATATTCTGACATTCTCTAACCTAACCCTAATTCATTAAGGGAAGAATAATAAATTAACAACAATTCGTTATACCCATTCGTTAAGGAAGAATAACGAATTAGCAGCAATTCGTTATGATCATTCGTGAAGGCCAGTTTGTTATAGAGGCAAGTTCGTTATAGAGGCTAGTTCGTAATAGAGGCCAGTTCGTTATATAGGCCAGTTCGTTATAGAGGCCAGTTTGTTATAAAGGCCAGTTCGTTATAAAGACCAATTCGTTAAGAAGTAACGAATGAACCTCATTCGTTAAGGGGGCAGGATAACGAATTCGACTTTGAAAGAATAACAGAAAGGTCCCTGGACTTAGAAAAGAATGGATTAATTAAAAAGAAGCCATCGAACTTTATGAATTAGAAAATAAAATAATAAATTAGAATTCTAATGAAAATGTGTTAAGACAGTTAATGGAAATAAAATTTTTCCAAGCTAACCTGGCAGCTCGACCCTAGCCAGGGGCTCTGCCCCTTGGATCCTGCTAGGGGCTGCCGCCCCGAGAACCCCGCTGCCAGGGGCGCTGCCCCCAGACCCCTGTTCGTTGAGAGTTATAATTAAACTAGAAATGCGATATGGATCGTGATAGTTAACTGATACGTGTAATTGTCATCCAGTTAGTCGTGCACAGCTAAAGAAAGGAATAACCATTAACGGTGTATGTAACCGAGTTCAGGTGAATTCTAGCCCTACTTCCTTGTCATGTTTTCGGGGCTGTGTGCATACTCAATGTGAATATTAATACACTTACCTTAAATGGTAATTGTATGCTATAATGATTTATGTGATAGTATGTATGAATGTATGAATGAAAGCTTGTCAGTGCGTGAACGATCTACGGATGTTGCACGTATCAACAGGGGAAGTAATATTTAGTATGCCTTGTATGAAATATGTAAGTATGAAAGTACGTAATGAAATGAGTATGTACGAAAGTATGATTATGTAAAGAAAGGTATGTATGGTTATAGCACGAATTAAAGGTATGGTTTAAGTAAGGATCAGACCCTAATAATATCTGCGAATGTAGGGAACATACCCTAATAAGATATGCGAATGTAGGGAACAGACCCTAATAAGATATGCGAATGTAGGGAACAGACCCTAATAATATCCGCAAATGTAAGGAACAGACCCTAATAATATCTGCGAATGTTATATGGCAGAATGCTCTTTTAAACGTATATGTATGGATGAAAGTATGTATGTATGTATGGAAGAAAGAATGAATGTATGAATGTATGTAAGTATGTAAGGAAAGATGAATGTATGTATCTTCGGATACGTATTTACGTAAGTATGTGAATGTAATGTATGTTGCCTGATTAACTGGAACTCACTCAACGTAGCTGACTTTTAGTATGCACGCAGGTTAACAGACCGAGACAGCTGGTTTGAGTGGGACACATGGCAGGATTGAAGAGGCTGGCATCTGAAGATTTTTCATGATGTTTTGAATGCTATAATTTATGTTATGTTTAAAACGACAAGTTATGGATGTTTGTAATGAATGGTGGACATTTATAATATTCCGCAAAAGTTTTAATTCACTATGATATTTAGAACTGTATTTATGATTAAATCCAACACCAAAGTAGGGCACCGGGCTCGGGGCCTTACATGGGGAGATTTGATGTATTGTATAATAATTTTTACATATTTTTGGCACTAAATAGCTCCAATAAGCGTAATATCAACAATTATATTAGAATAAATAATCACTAATGTTTATCTATAGATAAATATAGCCTTAAATAATAAAATGAGCTGATATATGAAGAAAAACGCGGAAAACGGGAAAAAAAAGGTTAGCACACCACATGGTGAATCAATAGAACATACAAAGAAAAGACAAAATTCAGGAAGTCATAACATGGTCATGTTAACCAAAACACACCTCATGTTGAAAGTAAAAGAGGAAAAGACAAAATAGAAGATATCAAAGATAAACATGACCATGTTTTACCAAAACACACCCCATGTTGAAATTACAAGAGAAAAAGACAAATTTGGATTCTTCTGGATGTCACCACAAACGTGCCCAACTCACCACGGCCGTGTTCACTTCCCCGATGTATGATCTGACAACAAACATTGATTACAACATGACAAAAAGGTCACCATAGCGGTGTTTTGCTAAACACGACCGTGTTTTGCTTACCTGATCAGGCTATAAATTAGATGCTCATCTTCTACGTTCAATACATCTTGAAGAACATTAAATCCACTTCAACCACCTCCTTTCACCACCATTAATAAATGAATTATCCCATTCATGCATCTTTAGAGATTAGGAGATTAAGCTCTTGGGAAGAAGTCACTAGCATTAAAGATTAACCATCCAAATTTGTTAGATTGATTTAATTTGATCATGTTTTTTTATATTACTTTGATTGATAACATGATGTTTACTATTGGCTAAATTCTTATAGTATCATCTTGATTTATAATGAATCTTAATTGAAGTTTAATAATATTGGTTGAACATGTGATCGGTTTTTAATAAATAAAGGTTATGTTGTAATTATCACTTGATGATTAATGTTAAAATGCCCTTAAAAGATACCCCAATTGCCGAGCTTGACGATAAGCCGAGGATTTGCTAGTCTTGTAAGGCCTTGGTTATAAACTTTAAAGGAGACACCAAGTACCGAGCTTGATGATAAGCCGAGGAACTATAATTCTTGTAAGGGTTTGGTTGAGAAAAAAAACATTAATCCTAATATGATCATGGACCAAATGAAGTGTTTGTAGTAATTGATCATTTTAAAATGGAAAATGAATGGAAATGTTGTGAAAACGGATTGTCGATGTTCTTCCACTAAAATTGGTTAATGACATGTCAAGTGAGTGTGCAACATAACCTATTTTAACAACTCTTGGGTGGTTATTACATGAGTTCTATAATTTTTCAAGAGTTGTGTGGATTAATACTTGATAACTCAAGGTTAATCCTTTACAACTTAACTAATCTTAATTGGTATTTTAACTATAATAAAGGTTATTTTTGCTAAAATATCAAGGACAATTTACTTAGTAAATTAAGTTACAAGTAAGTTATCTTATAAATACTTTTTATAAACCACTTGCTTAAATAAAATGATGTTTTTTGGAGGTCATGAATTCTTTAATTATCATGGAATAACATGACTTAGGAATAAGGTGTTATTCTCACATTTAATCACCATAGCAAAATCATATCACATGCTTACCAAATAATTGTTAAACCAAGTTAAAAGAAGTTTTAACCAAGATGATATACTTTTATCCTTGATCCTCTCTTTAAAAATATAAACACCCAAAAATATTGTCTTTAATTTATTTCTTTTAATTTCTTATAAAACTTACTTCCCAAACCAAAAACCACTATGATGTTTACTTCCGGTTAAAATAAATACAAGGATTTAGTATTAAAAATCAAACAGGTGTGTCCGTGGATCGATACTTGGTTCTTACCTATACTTTACTACATATACGATAGGTACACTTGCCTATTTGTGTGTGGTTTAGTTAAGATAATAATCATTTTTTTGTAAATTTAAAACTCGACATTGTGTAAAACAAACTCATGAAAACTTAGCACTTTTTATATACCATCTCGTGCACACCGGCCCCATGTTTTGCTTATCAGATTTTGTCTTCTTTTGAAAAGGTGACGATGAGGGGTGGTCAGTGAGGCACAGGGGTATGCTTTGTTATGAGATACTATTTCTTTATTTATCTTCCTTTTTCTATGTGTATCTACTCGTTTCTTTATTTGAGGCTGAAATAAACCTAAAAGATTAGAAAAACTTAATAAATAGCTATTTGAACTAATTATTATAATAAAAGATACTATTTTGAAGATTATTTGATGTCTTAAAGATGTATATTTTTATATATAACAATTTCTCTCTTCTAATTTGTCTCATATGACTCAGTGGCACTACCCTCCCGTTGGTTAGTTTTCTGCCTCGTTGGTATAAAAACACTACGTATAAAATAAATGGCATATCTAAACTAAAATATGTACTTAGATTCGTATATGATGTTACTTATGTGACATATGAATAAGGAAAAATCATAAGTGTAATCATATTTGTAACGATTAGTATCATTAATAAATTTTACAAAAAATTTACATACAAAATGTATTACATAAGAAAATCCAATACTTTAATAATAAAAGTAAAATTAAATTTCATTTAGAAAAATCAAACCTGGCCTGGTTTTAAAATGGAAATTGACGAATGTCATAGTACTCACAAATTTGAGAATTTTTTCCTGAAATTAATATAAAAATAAAATTTTAGAAAAGAAAACAACTAATAAATGGATTTTTAAAGATTTTAACAAATATTATATATATGTAAAAAAATAACACTGATCTTCGAATAACCTGGAAAAAAAATGCCACAAATGAGAAATATGACTAGGGCACTTATATATAGGATATTATAGTGACGTATCACCATGCCCGTATCATACTGCATTTGTCTTGTTTTCCAAAATCATTTTAAGTTTCGAGTTATTGCACACAACCGTAGTTACTATGATTTACATGCGAGGACTTTTGATAATTACATGTACTGTCTCACCCCAACCTACGACGGAAATGCCGGGGCGTGAACTGATTGTCACGGCTCTCAAGGTACTATCATGCAATATTTAAAATGACAATATCTATTAATTAAATTAAGTTTTTTAGATAAATCAAATACAACAAATACATAATCCAAAATCATTCATCAATACAACTTATATCACAAATGATCTTGATTAATTATCTTCTAACTTAAATTCTTCACTAAGTCTTCACCAACCTGCATTAAATTTCTACGATAATCTGCATATGCGTTTAAAATAGAATTTTGTCAACAACACATATTGAGTGAGCAACACACCAGTTTAGTTGTACATATAGTATATATAACAAAATACGTAGCTGCAACAAGTCATATGAGAATAACAAATTAACCAAATGAGCAAGTATAACTGAGATGTCGAGAAGCACAAAGGCTATAACGACTGGCATATGAACATACTATTATGAGATTATGTTGGACCTCTCCGAATGTGGTTCACGTAAAGCATGTAAGCACATAAACAAGTAAGGTATAAGTTGTTAACACATAAGACAATAGTTGCAGTTTTGAGTATAAGTATATATGAGAAATATAAGTTTTACGCATATGTCCCCAAAACAGTATGAAAACGAGTAAAAAGAGGGGAATGTGGTACTCACCTGAACAGACCAGCAAACGGGAAAAACAACAAATTAAAAATGTGGATGATAGATCAAACTCTTCAAGGAATACTGACGAGATGTCCTATTAACGAATAATTACGGAAACGAATATAAATAAGAATTCAACAACGAAACTAAAAATAGATAGAGGTTCGGGATTTAATGATCTAATGGGTTCTTGCGAAAGTTAAAAATAGATTTATTATTAATTTTATTGATTTTATTTAACAACGGTTTATCGTAAATAATATTGTTTTAATTATACAAAATTTCATAAAAATACTTAAGTAATTATTTATAAGGCATCGGATAAATCATATAAAGAGATTGATTTAACATATTTATTTTAATATGTATTTTTATTATTAATAAAGATTTCTTTAAAATAAATATTGTAAATAATAAAGGATAAATAATAAATAATATTTACATAAACAAGATCTCTTATAAAATGCTTGAATTTATATATATTTTTATTGTTAATAAGGATTTATTTTTATTTTTAAATAAATTTTACAAATAATAGATAATAAATAACAATATCGTTACAAATCCTTTAATACTAGTGTATATATATATATGTATGTATGTATGTATGTATATGAAAGTAACCAAGATTCATAAACACAATAAGTTAGAAACTCAGTTTAATATAATTTAATTTGTATATATAAAATTTAGATGATTAATATAGAAATAATTAAACTTAAAAGAGTTAATACAAAAAAAATCCCAAAACGGGCTGGGGGAGGTTCGAACCTGCAGCTCGTCCGGTGAGTTAACACGTTAGACTCAGCCAACTGAGCCAACCAGAGAATATTATAACATGAGAACCAGTTAATTAATACATACATGCCTAAACCCAATAGATATTAAGAACCCTAATAATCGAAATTCGTTAATCTGATTAGTGATTGATAAATTAATGGTAGGGTTTTCGTCCACTGATAAACGACGAATTCAATGAATATATATAATACCTTTAACGACGCAGATTGAAGGGTTAATTGCTCGATATAGAGGACGGCGACGGGCAGACGAAGAACTAGCATCAAACTGTTAAATTAACACAATTGTTTATAGGGCTTGAGTTTGCGATGAGGGTGTAATGCTCCAGACGCGTATAATTGAATTATAAAGCTCGTTAATATATAAATTAAAGAACAAGGATTGTCGGCTTAGCTTAATTAGGAAAACGAATCAATTATGATCGATATAACACAATTAGAACGTCGGTGATGTCGTAAATGGAATGATTAACAAAGCGTGTGATTTGATTTCCAAGTTAACAACGAAGATTGCGGTCCAAGATGTTATACGGTTATTGTTTTGAGGAATGGGTATGATAAACGGGTACGGGTAATTGGGTTAAGAGTTCATATTATCAGAAATTGCAAGTTAGTCCTTGGAGATTATAGATGGAAACAGATTTAGGTTAAAGTATAGTGTGGGGGTTAAAATTGAACATTTTCAAAGTTATTTTATATCTATACTAAATAAATAATAACAAATATTAATAAAATTATATTATCTTGAATATCGATAAAATTTCCCGAACATAAACGGGTCGAGTAATATAGATTTGGAAAACCCGAGATGTTACATGTACACCCATAATTACTTAGATCGTCGCATGGTTCACATGATTCATCCCGTTGTTTGGGTTTTAAGATATAAACAATAATAAAATAAACTCTTAAATATCAAGATAAATATATAAAAACTTTGAAATCAAGAATAATTAACTATCATAGTCAAAACTAACAAAATAAATAAACGAAACTCTTGAGGTTAAAAATAACATGAAAACGTTGGGTTCAAAATAAATAAACAAAATTATTTAAGTTAAAACGATGTTTATTGGAGTTAAAACGAACTGAGCTAAGCTCATGAATAGCACGGCAAATAATGATAACAAAATAACACGAATAATGAATGAAAACATTGAGGTCATGAACATCACAATGAATAAACGGAACATTGGGGTCGAGAATAAAAACGTAAATAGATGAAACATTGGGATCAAGAATAGCAAAATAAAACATTGGACTCAAAACAAATATATGGATCGTTAAGATCAAGAATAACAAGATAAATCAATTAAAGATTGAGCGTAAAAACAAAATAAATAACCAAAACAATTCAAGTAAAGAAAATGTAAAATCAACCGGTACATGTGGTTCTTATTAGATAGCTATACTCATAGCCCCGGTATTGAGTAAACAAATTCCTTTAAAGGTAACTGGTCATAGATAACCAATGTAGTAGTACGGTTCTATTCGGTAACCATGTACATAGCCATGTTCATAGTCCCGGCATATGCAAACGATCACGTTTCTGGATAACCGGTCATAGCCCGTGAGATTGCCATGATACCAAAAGTAAAACGATTCAATAATGCAGATTATGTCCTATCAATTATGCATGTAATCGGTGTAATTGAATTCATGAATAGATTTGAAAGATTTAAATACATAGAATTATTTCGATTACATCCAAATGGAAAAGAAAATACATGAAAAAGAAAGGGAAACAAAATGTAGCTTGCGATGCTTGTCTTCTCGAAGGTATGCGAGTCCGTGGTACGAAGACTAGTGTGGGGCGGTGCCATGACTTCTAAGCTAAAACTCATTGACATTGGTGAAAGGGGAAAATGTTTTTTAAGATTCGTTTAAGTATGTGAAAATCGGTTGCAAAAATGAAATGCTTCTATAACCCGAAGTTAAATTTTTATGATGAACGAAAGTCCTTTATTAGCGCTAAAGCTTGCGAAAATTTATGAAATCTTAATGTAAATGATTTCTTTTGGGTGACGTTGTAGGAAAACTTTATACAAGATGCCAAATAAAAATAACTCGTTGTAGGTAGTAATATCATAGTGATAGTACAATAATCTCCTAGGGCTTAGGACTTGTTTGAAGCAAAAGATTATTTTATTTTACTTTACAGATTTCATTTAACCTTGAAAAAAATTAATAAAAATAATAACCATTTGGTTCAAATTAAATTCTTTTCGGAGAAAATCAACTTGAATACATTTAGTATAAAAAATATCCTTTATGCATATATATATATATATACTCATTTATTAACTAATTTATAATAATCCAGGACTTGAAATTATACGTATAGGATTTTAATATAATAAAGTGAATACGGAAATTATGCATGGTTATAAAAAAAATATATTTGACGAGTATGAAGGGAGTAAGTATGGGTGATATATACGATTAAGTTTCAAGTGGACATGGTACGGTTTAAGGTATTGCATGGAGGAAATAAGTTATGACTTCATGAGTCTAACGAATGTGTTTGGGTCACTATAATGATAACAGGCTCGCAGCGTGGGCATACGGTAAAGCATTTGGTAGGGGTAAATGGTTGAGTAAAGGGTCATGGGATAAATGGGTGGTGTCGAGTATGTATGAGTCCTTGGCAAGAGGTGACGAATTGTCCGAAGCGACCAAGTTGGAACATTTTCGGCATTGGGTGGTAGTAGGGTGGTGGAATTTACACGTGTCACACAATGGGTGTGTTCCCGTTTAAGGCTTTTTGTTGGGTTGAATTTGGGTGTAACATCCCGAAATTTCAAGATAATATTAATTATATTACTTAATAATAGAGGGAAAGTTTACTCGGATTATCAGGAAATAAATAAAAGAATGGGAGTTGGTATGGGTCGGGCTAGTGTCGGGTAATGGACGTGGGTTATGGACTCGGATTAATAGAGATGGGTTAAATGAGAATGGGCCTTAGGTCCATGGGATTTCAGGGGTATAAATATCCCCTAAACCCAAAATATCTTCATTTTCCCCCACTCTCCTAAACACACACATACACACACACCAAGCACCCAAAACCGCCGCCGGCCGGGCCGAGAAAGAAGGAAGGATCGAGCGAGGTCCGGGTAAGAGAGAAAGATTAGTGGTGATACCAAGATAAACGAGATCCAAACAAGCTCAAAAGGTATGATTCTTGATCTTGGAAGTTTAAAGATCCGAGCTTTTAGTGTATAAACGACCGAAAATGGTCGGGAAGTGTAGTGGGTGGTATTGAACCTTAACAAGGGTGTTAAAATCGCCCGAAATGTTGATCAGAAACCGAAACAGCGGACATCTGGGCAACTTCGCCTTCATCTGGGCAACTTCGCCTTCATCTGGGCAACTTCGCCTTCAAGCGATGAACTTCGCCTGCAAGCTAAGTTCGCCTGATGAACTTCGCCTGCAAGCTAAGTTCGCCTGATGACAAGTTCGCCTGAGGTTTAAGTTCGCCTGATGACAAGTTCGCCTGAGGTTTAACTTCGCCTAAAGCCAAGTTTGATTAGAAAATAAATTATAAAGCGATAAGTTAAAGTAAGCTAATACTAGGCCACCAGATTAGATCAGACGAGTATTGATACGTGTAACTTGTACAGTCAACCGAGCTCAGTTAGAGAAGGGATTTACAGCTATCAGAAAAAGAAGCAGAATTCAGGTGAGTTTCTAGCCCCATTTATGTGTTACGTTTTCGGGGCTGTGTGCATACTCAATATGTTTGTCAATACACTTATCCTAAGAGATAAGTGTATGCCTTATATGGATAATGTGAAATATATGAATGATTGCTTGATGGTACGTGAACGATCTTCGGATATTGCACGTACTGTCAGGTTGCAGCGCTAAGAATAAGGTAAGTATGTTATGTATGTTTATGTGTATGAACATGATAGAGATAATAGAATAAAGAAATGATAACGTATGGTTGTATGGTTACGAAGAGGGTACCGAGCCCTAGTAATACTCGAGGAATGTAGGGCGTAATGCTCTTTATAACGTAAGATATGAAAGTAAGATAATACTAAAGAAAGTATGAAAGTATGAACGAAAGGATATAATTTTATGTGTATGCCTTATATGGATAATGTGAAATATATGAATGATCGCTTGATGGTACGTGAACGATCTTCGGATATTGCACGTATCGTCAAGGGAAGTGACTAGCTCCTTACATGGATATTAAATAATAAAGTATAGTGTTCCTTTTATGGAAGGTATAGTGTTCCTTTTATGGAATGTATAGTGTTCCTTTTATGGAAGGTATAGTGTTCCTTTTATGGAAGGTAAAGTGTTCCTTCTATGGATAGTATAGTGTTCCTCCTATGGAAAGTATATATGGTAGGGTAATGGTAATGGTTCTTTTAAATAAATATTACGTGACGATCCTCCTATGGATATTTATACAAGGTTAAGGTAGTAATAGGTGTCTTCGGATACGGGAAGTAATATATGGGAATAAATTGTATGATACCTGATTAACTAGAACTCACTCAGCGTAGCTGACTTTTAGTATGCACGCAGGTGAGCTGATTATAGAGTTAGCATGAGGATGACACACGGCATGGATTGAACGGCTGGCATCTGAAGAAAGAAGTAAAAATGTTTTGAATATAAAGTTTTGTGTTATGGTATCAAAGCAAAGATTTAATGTTTTGTAACAAATGATTGATGTTTTATATTCCGCGAAAAGTTTTAATAAACTCTGATTTGAAGGACTGTGTTTATGAGTAAATCCGACGTTAAAGTAGGGCTACCGGGTTCGGGGCCTTTCAAGTTGGTATCAGAGCATAAGTTCGAGAGATTTAAGCATCCTACATGCTTAGACTCGAACATAGAATGGGATTTAAGTAAGAAAAGAAAGAAGATGCCAGTTCAAGAATGCCATGTGTCGCTCAAGCAAAAATCAGTAAAGGTAAGGTGTATGATTAAATGATATATGTTAATGAGAAGGAAAAGATACGTGAACGATAAGGATAGAAGTACTTGATTGTTTGATTTGACTAACTGCTTAAGTAGAACCAGCACAAATAGACTCATAAAGGGAAGCGAATAGGACACGGAAAGCAACGTGATCAGCTAGTCACAGCTGGCCACTGTTATTACCTGTTAGCCTTGCTATCCTTGTACTAAATAATTCCTTGAGTGATGATGTTTGTGTTGTCCCTTTAAGAATACTGATGGCTGGAGCTGGAGAAGTTGTGGGAACTGGGGGTCGCACTGGACGTCGTGGCAGGCCTCGTCTTGTCCGGCAACCCTCGGTAGAAGAAGCTTCCCACACCGAAGATGAAGGGAGCGCCGCTGGAGGAGACCAGAACAACAACGAAGAAGTTCAACTTAGCCCTGCAGTTCAAGCTGCCATTGTTCAAGCTGTAGTTGCTGCTGTGAAGAACCTGAATCCCGAAGGATCTGCTGGAAGCCGTGAACGAACCGTTGAAGGGGCAGGTGGTAATAATAGAAAGGATGACGAGAGGGAAAGGGGTGACTCGAGTGAGGTAAAGTCTGTGAAAGATGATGATAGGAAGAGGGGCAGAGGCGGTTGCAACTATAAGTCCTTCAAAGGTTGTAACCCGCCTAAGCTGACTGGTTTAGGAGACGCAATCGCTACTCTTCAGTGGATAACCGCCATGGATAAGGTTATCCGCATTAGCGAGTGCCGTCCTGACCAAGCTGTCGGTTATGCCACTCAATCATTTGAAGATGAGGCTATGTATTGGTGGGAGAGTGTGGAGCAGAGGAAGACCCGTGAAGAGATCAAGGCGATGAGTTGGAATGACCTAAAGGACATGGTGATGAAGAGGTTCTGCGCTGATACAGAAGTTGAAAGAGTGGAGATGAAGTTTCTGAACTTGAAAGCGGGAGAGATGACACAACGGGAGTATACTACTGAACTCAACCGCATGTCTAGGTTGGTACCTGACATGGTGAACACCGAAGCTAAAAGGATCAAGTGTTACGTAAGGGGACTTCCACGGAATGTTCGCACTTTGGTTAAGTCTAGTAAGCCCGCAACATTTGACTCGGCCGTGGAATTGGCCAAGATGATTTATGAGGACCTTGCCACCCGTGAAGAGGAGAAAATGGAACCGAAGAAAAAGAACCCAACCCCAGAACCAGAGGAAGCCAATGAATTGGATCCACGCAAAAGGAAGGCAAGGCAAGAGGGGTTCACTGCTTGTGAAAAATGTGGGAAGAGACACCCCGGAGAGTGCAGAAAGGGATTAGGTGTTTGCTACAGGTGTGGAAGAGCAGGACATTCCTCTTGGGAATGTAATGATTACCATAGGTGTCACAACTGTGGAGGACGTGGGCACCTAGCAAGGGATTGCAAGAAGCCAAAGGGAGGACATGAAGGAGAGAAGAGTGCTTGAGGTTTAACAGATTCCTCCGTATGCTTAGAGAAGCCATTCAAGAAGGCTAGATGCTAGCCATAAGTATTAAATCTATGTGTAACTTATTGATGACTCGATGCGTGTTGATTTATGTTGAAATTTAGACTGGTGTTTATTAATTATGGTGCGAATTGTCTGAATGCATGTTAGTCATGATAAATTGACGTGTTGTGATAGAGTGTCGACTTAGGCTTTAGCATTTAATATGATATAATACAAAGCCTCTTGAAGATTGAAATGAGACTTGGTACATCGAAGGCTTCATGGACAAGCTACCTAAAATAGCTAATACACATGACCACCATTCGATGACTGCAAAGTCGGAAGTAAGAAGAGTAACTCAGAAAACGAAGGCGATTCAATAAAACGTGTAAATATAAGAAACTTTCCTTTTAAAGGAAATAAGTTAGGTTTCGGGGACGAAACCTCTTTAAGGAGGGAAGACTTGTAACATCCCGAAATTTCAAGATAATATTAATTATATTACTTAATAATAGAGGGAAAGTTTACTCGGATTATCAGGAAATAAATAAAAGAATGGGAGTTGGTATGGGTCGGGCTAGTGTCGGGTAATGGACGTGGGTTATGGACTCGGATTAATAGAGATGGGTTAAATGAGAATGGGCCTTAGGTCCATGGGATTTCAGGGGTATAAATATCCCCTAAACCCAAAATATCTTCATTTTCCCCCACTCTCCTAAACACACACATACACACACACCAAGCACCCAAAACCGCCGCCGGCCGGGCCGAGAAAGAAGGAAGGATCGAGCGAGGTCTGGGTAAGAGAGAAAGATTAGTGGTGATACCAAGATAAACGAGATCCAAACAAGCTCAAAAGGTATGATTCTTGATCTTGGAAGTTTAAAGATCCGAGCTTTTAGTGTATAAACGACCGAAAATGGTCGGGAAGTGTAGTGGGTGGTATTGAACCTTAACAAGGGTGTTAAAATCGCCCGAAATGTTGATCAGAAACCGAAACAGCGGACATCTGGGCAACTTCGCCTTCATCTGGGCAACTTCGCCTTCAAGCGATGAACTTCGCCTGCAAGCTAAGTTCGCCTGATGAACTTCGCCTGCAAGCTAAGTTCGCCTGATGACAAGTTCGCCTGAGGTTTAAGTTCGCCTGATGACAAGTTCGCCTGAGGTTTAACTTCGCCTAAAGCCAAGTTTGATTAGAAAATAAATTATAAAGCGATAAGTTAAAGTAAGCTAATACTAGGCCACCAGATTAGATCAGACGAGTATTGATACGTGTAACTTGTACAGTCAGCCGAGCTCAGTTAGAGAAGGGATTTACAGCTATCAGAAAAAGAAGCAGAATTCAGGTGAGTTTCTAGCCCCATTTATGTGTTACGTTTTCGGGGCTGTGTGCATACTCAATATGTTTGTCAATACACTTATCCTAAGAGATAAGTGTATGCCTTATATGGATAATGTGAAATATATGAATGATTGCTTGATGGTACGTGAACGATCTTCGGATATTGCACGTACTGTCAGGTTGCAGCGCTAAGAATAAGGTAAGTATGTTATGTATGTTTATGTGTATGAACATGATAGAGATAATAGAAGAAAGAAATGATAACGTATGGTTGTATGGTTACGAAGAGGGTACCGAGCCCTAGTAATACTCGAGGAATGTAGGGCGTAATGCTCTTTATAACGTAAGATATGAAAGTAAGATAATACTAAAGAAAGTAAGAAAGTATGAACGAAAGGATATAATTTTATGTGTATGCCTTATATGGATAATGTGAAATATATGAATGATCGCTTGATGGTACGTGAACGATCTTCGGATATTGCACGTATCGTCAAGGGAAGTGACTAGCTCCTTACATGGATATTAAATAATAAAGTATAGTGTTCCTTTTATGGAAGGTATAGTGTTCCTTTTATGGAAGGTATAGTGTTCCTTTTATGGAAGGTATAGTGTTCCTTTTATGGAAGGTAAAGTGTTCCTTCTATGGATAGTATAGTGTTCCTCCTATGGAAAGTATATATGGTAGGGTAATGGTAATGGTTCTTTTAAATAAATATTACGTGACGATCCTCCTATGGATATTTATACAAGGTTAAGGTAGTAATAGGTGTCTTCGGATACGGGAAGTAATATATGGGAATAAATTGTATGATACCTGATTAACTAGAACTCACTCAGCGTAGCTGACTTTTAGTATGCACGCAGGTGAGCTGATTATAGAGTTAGCATGGGAATGACACACGGCATGGATTGAACGGCTGGCATCTGAAGAAAGAAGTAAAAATGTTTTGAATATAAAGTTTTGTGTTATGGTATCAAAGCAAAGATTTAATGTTTTGTAACAAATGATTGATGTTTTATATTCCGCGAAAAGTTTTAATAAACTCTGATTTGAAGGACTGTGTTTATGAGTAAATCCGACGTTAAAGTAGGGCTACCGGGTTCGGGGCCTTACATTGGGTATCTTGGGTTTGTGCTAATTTGGGGTTGGTTAAGGCATAGTTTTGTTGGTGTGCTTTGATGAATTTGGGCAATCATGGTCGACATCACGACGACCAATTGCTTGACAATCTGGGTTGTCATTTTGCGGTTTGCATTTCCTGAGCAATGCCAATGAAAATAAGAAGACATTTGCCAACCGAGAAAGATTCTTAAGGCACGAAACACAAATATGGTAGTTGAATCAACGACTGAAAGAAAAATATAACATGATATACTTTTGAATTCAAATTATGTAAATTATATTGAAAAGGAAGAAATTTTTTTACATGAACCATGATTGAAATCGAAATTCAAGTTCCATGAATCACCATGGTTTTTTCATATTTCAATAACAATTTAATCAATTTTTATAAAATCACAAGAAACTATATCAAAATTGAAATTTAAATATCTATGAATCACCATGGTTTTCATATTCCAATACAAACTTGATATAAACAATGAAATCGAATTCAAATCGAGTACTCATGTATCACCATGGATTTTCGAAGTTTTCAATTAAAACCACAATAAAAACATTTAATTTTGGAGTTATACGTTGCATGAATCACCATGACTTGTACGTAAATTTGAGAGTGGGAGTATAACCATTTTCTATTCCAAAAGGAAAATGGTCACGTTGATCAACTTAAAGTGGTGGTTCGTATGACGTTTGGTGTGGTATGCTTTGGCCTAATAGGTTTGACACCCTTTCCGGATCTCCAAGAAAACCAACCAAGTTCCACGACTGATTAGTATTTACATGCATTGCTTATCCTAGGGTTTTGAAAACCTTGGTGACAATGGTTCGAAAAATAAGTGTCCCCGCCCTTTCCAGTTTCTACATACCCGCCACATAAAACCATCTTTAAGGTGAACAAAAATCGAAATATCGGAACATGAATTTCATTGAAATATCACAACATCGTTAAAATACAAAAGAATATGAAATCAATTAGGCATAAGCCTTACAATTGTGTGAGACGAAGAGGGAGAAAGACTGTCATGATCATGCTCATCGGATCCCGATGGTGGTTTTCGGTGCCGAAGAATATGGGACAACAATTTCTGACAAAAAAAGAAAAAATGTTTTGTGGGAAGAAAGTGGTTAGAGAGACTAGAGAGAGAAACATTTTATAAATTATTATTTTTTACAAATAGTACTGTTATACTGTATTATTGCTTTATAAATAGCTTTATAAATAATTTTTTAATCATTAAAAAAATATTTTCTTTTTTTAATAAGAAAAGATATTTTGATCGTTTTAGGAGACATAACAAAAATGGAGATTTTAAAGAAACTTTATTACTACAATCTTAATGGAGAAGAGGACAAATGAAAATGGGAAGGTAGATGCTATTTTTTTTAGGGGGGGGGGGAGTTTACACCTTGATGAAAAAGTATATATATATAAGGCTGATCCTTCCTCGAGCATTCCCATTCCATCCCCATAATTATGTGAGGGGAATTGGTAAATTATAATGTGGAGTTTTGAATGGTTGTGAGTGTAAATTATAGGGTGGAGAAAGAATTGTAGTTATTTTTTGTAAATTTGGAGAAACAAAGTTTGTCCCTATTTATCTTTTAATATTTGTTAAATTGGTTGTATGTTGAGGAGAGAACAAATTGTAATAATAAAAGTATAAAAAGTATTATTTAATTAAACAGAGTAGAGAAGTGTAGTGTTTTGTAGTGTAATCATAGGGATATGGATGGAGGACGGGCTGTGAATGCTCTAACAAAAGTATTTTAGATTGAAATATATGGGTCCCTTAAAAGGTTAACGTGTTTGTGTGGAGAGCTCTTGTAGCATCCCCAAAATTTTGGTCCAAATTTAACAACTTAATAAAGATGAAGGATAAATAATAAATCTCAAAGACAAGTAATGGGAAAAATTTAAATAAGAAAATATAAGAAAAATAAAGAAAGTCATCCCACATGAAGGAAATAAGAAAAAGAAACTACATTCCACATTGAAGAATATAATAAAGTGGAAGCATTCCACATGGATATAAATAAGGAAATGGAACCCATCCCACATGGAAAGTGGTAAAGAAATGGAAACACTTTATAAGAGATAAAGTTTCCATTGTTATATTCTTTTATGCTTAGCATGCACCAAGTGGTCCTAGCGGAGGGTGCGGAGCACCCGACGCGCACGGGCTCGGACGAGGACGATGGCGATGGCGATGGCGAAGGGGCGTTGGGCGCAATGTGGCGCTTTGATGGCGTCGCACGCTCGCATCGTCGTGAGCCGCTTAAGAGTCGCCTTAGTATTTTTGGACAACGAGAGTTAGACCGACGTGACAAGTTACTAAAGATAAAGGACTAAAAATGAAAAATGGTATCCAGGGACCCATCGCGATACGCGATGAACCAAGAATAAGGCCATCGCGTAGCACGATGGTCCGGCATGACGCATCACACAAGTGTCGCATCCAGGCGACACGTGGCAGGAGAGGCAGGCCATGTGGCGACACGTGTCAGGCCACATGGCGACACGTGGCAACGTCTGAACAACATGTGTAATCGCGATACGCGATGACCATGAGAAAGGGACCATCGCGTATCGCGATGGGACCAGATTTCAAGTATAAAAGGGAGGGGTCACGGCTCATTCCATTTCACACTTCCCACTCTCACTCTCTAGAATAATTTCTCTCTCTACCTCGCTTTGCGTGCCACCAACCCGACAATCATCACCTTGTAATCTGTGCCCAGTGTTTTCTCTAAGTACGTGCCAACAAATCACGACGACCGACGCACACCGTTTTGCGTGTCAATCTCGTAGTACGTGCCAAGCTCCGAAGTTCTGACGGTTTAAGTTTCGATACACGATATATAGTAGAAGAGATGCCCGATAGGTGATAAATATCTTATTCCGAATACCCATGTGAGGTAGGGGTTCTGTCTAAGTTATTATTTTATTATTATAAATGGCTTAGATCATAGTCGGGGGTATAGCCCGAACCTTGATTACAATTATGCATAAAATAACTTTTCTTAAAGAAAGTTTATAGTTAAAAGGTTGTTTCTTCTTGATTAAGAAACGTAGGTATATACATACAAAGGGTAAAGTCAAACTTAGTATTTCTTTATGATTGAGAAATATAATATTCATATAAAAAGGTTATAGTTAATTTAATGTTTCTTCTTGAAGAAGAAACTCAGTATATATGTTTCTTCATGAAGAAGAAACGTAGCATATAATTGATATGAAAGGAACTAAATGTCCAAATGTTTTATATAAAGAAATGATTTTATCAAGATTAAAGATATACAAACAGACTAAAGGTCTGAAGCTAGATCGATGATATAGTTATTTATACAAAGGTTATTCTTGTACTATAGGTCCGAGGTAACAATACAAGAAGCAGAAACCAGAAAACAGGAATCAGTATCAGAAACTGATTATAAACAGAAAAGGTGAATACGCCCTAAACTTTTACAAACTCTTTTAGAGTCATAATCTTTACATAGGATTTACGAATCCTTAAAATTTTGTGTTACAATAATAAGAAATGGACACTCTGATTAAAAGTATACATGTGTCTGGATCCATTCATACACGGTGACTCGGCATTTCGCCGAGGCCATGCATATCATCAACATGCCTATGAAAGTCTACGGGACTATTCAGAGAAATGATATTCTGTATATAACTAATTGTACAAGGTACTTAGGGTAATTTGATCCCAATGTAGTTGGGTGCCTAATGAGTAGTCACAAAGGTATTATTGTTGATTTCACAAATGTATTGAATAGATTTTTACAAAGAGTCAGGGTCATTCACCAGCTGTGTGCTTACGTATTTTCTAACCATTTTACAAGAAAACAGAAAGGTTAAGACAGACAAGCAAGACATGATAGAAGATTGGAGAATTAGTCATTAGATGCTATCTGATGGCTCAGATATTTTATATTAAATATTATAAAGAATTATGTTTTCAAAAGAAAGGTATTTGAAATATCGAACGGGTATTTAAACCCGAGTTTTCAATTATTATAATATTATATTTAAGACTTTCGCCGAAAAGAACTTATGTTCTCAAACATGCTTTGTAAACATTAAATGGATATTTAAATCCAACATTTTATAAATGAATATTTTATATTAAAAGACTTCCACAACTCCGATATATTTACAAAACATGTATCAACTATTGGTCACACGCCTAGGCCCTAAGTCGGAGTGTGACAAGTTGGTATCAGAGCCATTAATCTTAGCGAATTAGGTATTTAATTATACCTAGGCTTTGATTAAGGATAAGTTTCAAAAACTTGTTATACAAAATATTGATTCAAGTAAATTAGATACTTGATTGAAAATATCAATATTTACAATCATTATATGATAAGATATAACAAGTACGGATAAGATAGGGGCGTCTTTCTATCCCTAATCTAACTCCGCACAAATGCAATCGTCAATCTAGTCACGAATTATTTCAACACATGTCAAGTAAATCAAAAGAATTCATAGGGACATCTTTACTCTCAATATCTAGCAATGAAATTCATCAACAGAGGAAGATCCATATTAGTTTGATTCTAAATATCCCACTAGCACAAGTCATTCCAAAATATGCATGGAATAGGATCAAGTAGATCCAAGAAATCAATGACATCAAAGAGAAAAGAAGTAAAGATGGAAGAAAAGGAAAAAGAAAAGCAGATCAGCAAAAACGTCAAGAAAGACAACAAGATTAAGAAATTAGTTGGTCGCTAGAAGAAATAGAATCTTAGTAGTCAAGAGAAGAAAGTGCAAACTCTCACAACAATCCTCCCAAGAAAACTGGAAATGAAGAAAAAGTTGAAAATAAAATAAATGAAATTTCCGCCCAATATAAAGAAGAATTTCAAAAGATGATTAAGGAAGCTATAAATCTAATTCTTGACGCAATCAAGGACATTTCTACAAGTAAAAGTCAACTAAAATCTAACAAGAAAAGTCAAAGTAAGTCTGTACATTCGAAAAAGGAAGAGGCTTATGATAGCTCTACATCTAATAATAATTCAAGGAACAAGAAACGAAAGAAACGAAAGGTCCAAAAAGGATGTAACTTTAAGAACTTTAAATCTTACAATCCTAAAGAACTTTATGGAGACTCAGATGGTATAGCCGCTATGATATGGCTAGAAGAACAAGGATCAATCGTCATCATAAGCAAATGCACCAGTGAGGAAGCTATCCAGTACTCTTCACAAATGTTCAAGGGAGAAGCTCTTAAATGGTGGAACACCCTGATTCAAAACAAGGGTTGAGAAACAATGTATAATTTAAGTTGGGAAACACTTAAAGGTCTCATATTAAAGAAATTTTGCCCAACCCATGAAATGGATCGAATTCAAACGCAGTTATGGAACCACAAGGTTGTTGGTACAAATCTTAAGAAATATAACACTAAATTTCTAGAATACTGCCGACTGGTTCCACATCTAGTAACTCCATAATATAATAAAGTAACTCGATATATATATGGATTACCAAGAGAAATAAGAGACATGGTACGATACAATATGCCAGAAACAATTGATTCGGCTATGGAATTGGCCGGATATTTAATCAACAGTATGATAAAAAATCAAGAGGAAGAAAAGAAGAAAGACAAAGAAACTAAGAAACCTAAAAATTTTGAGAAGTTAGAAAAAGAAGAAAATTCTCCCAAGTCATCCTGCAAGGTGGAAGAAAACATACTGAAAAATGTCGATTAGAAAATACAAATAATTGTGCATACTGCCAGAGAGCAGGACACACAATAGAAGAATGTCGTAAAAAGTTAGGAGTATGTTTTACATATGGAGAAACAGGCCACTTTAAGACTGAATGCCCGAAAAGAAAAGCTAATTAAGATTAATGAATGACAAGATCATATCAAAGAAATGTTAGATAGATTAGTTAACTTTTGTACATTAATTGTAACTCGTCATCAAACGAGAAGTTTTGTAAATCAAAGAAGGGTATTTAATTCCATATAATATAAATGAAATATTAGCATATAGGTCGTGTTAATACACAAGAATGCTTATATTCATTACATCTAAAGGATAATCAGAGTTTCAAACACTGAAAAGTTTTTCTGAAACTTAGAACAAATAAAACGTTGAGATAACATATCATCTAGAAGGATGATTAGAAAGAAAGGACACGTCAAACATTAGAAAATGTTTAAAATAAACGAGGATAGTATAGTAAGGAATTTCCGATCAATCACAAGATATTCAAGGAATCCAACTAATAGAATTATCTACCAAGCTAAGATTAATCAAAAGGTCAAAGAAACAGAATTCAAGAATATTCAAGCAATACAATTGCTAAGTATAGCAAATGTGATTAAGCTAAAGTACAAAGGAACTGCCAAAATTCAAAAGAACATTAATAAGCAAAGACCAAAGACGGAATAGATTCGACAGACAGAATCTAAACAACAACTTAGTGGAATATATTTGACAGACTGAATCTAAACAATAACTTAGTGAAATATATTCGACAGACTGAATCAAAATAACAATTTAGTTAACTGACAGAATACAAAACAGTAAGGTAAATAGTTAAACACAACTAATCACTATGTTTATCAATTTATAATTTGTAACATCACGTAAATTTCGAGTTAAAAATGTCAAACTTCCAAAGTCAAGGGACCAAATATGCCAATATCCAAACCTAAAGGTTTAAAAATAAAATTCTGTTTTCTTGTCCAATCGCGATACGCGACGGGATAAAAGGACAAGCCCATCGCGTAGCGCGAAGGGCTTGGTCAAAAGCTTCTGGAAGAGTCAACAGTGATACGCGATTGCTGTTGAACCAACGTCATCGCGTATCGCGATGACGTGGCCTAATAGTTTGTGACACGTGTGCCACGTGGCAACCGGTGGCACTATGTGTTGCCACGTGTCACCATGTGGCAGTCGGACCGCCATGTGTCGCCACGCGGCACAACGCCTGCCACGTGTCACCACGTGGCAGGTCTACGAGGTAACTCAGGTAGCCTACGTCGCGATACGCGACGGGCTTGCCAAGGAGGCCGTCGCGTACCGCGTCGGGCTCCAAAATTTGCCTATAAATAGAAGGCCACGGGTTCAGCCATAATCACACCAAAATTAAGTATCTCTTTCTCTCTCTAACATCTCACTAAAAGTTTATAACCATTTCCACGATCCACCTCGATAAGCGGGTCCCAATCTGTCACACCCTCAAAATCCACTAACGGAGTTTTACCGTCAGAGGATGTGAACTAACAGGATCGGAATCATTAGTTATAATCAAACCATAAAAACGTTTAAATGAAAATAAGTGCGGAAGCGTAAAAACCAAAGACAAAAGTTGCGTCACGCAGGACGACTTAAAAACACAAGTAATAATAGTTAAAAACATGTTTACATATCAGAATGTTCAAAAACCATGCATGATCCTATACCGCGCGCCCGCCTCGGCTACCTGAGAATAACATACTAAAAGTGTCAACACAAGGTTGGTGAGTTCACAAGTTTATATAAAATAAAGCGTTTAGCGTTTTGCGTTCAGCGTTTTGCGTTACCAGATAGTGTTAAATCAATTATATATCGATAGGTAGCTAGCCTATACAACAAGTATTACTAAGTGTTCGACACCGAAGCTGACTGTGTATCAAGTGCCTTGCCACCAGGTCATCCAGACCATGGTATGTGTTAGCCAAAATTACACCCGCTCGACCTCCAGTCGAGTTTAGCGTTGGGTGGGGTTTGTCAAACCCAGTAGTACTACTCAACAGTGACTCCCTATTATCCAAATATTAACCGGTTCGATGTGTAGGACTTCAATTGTTTCGTTTGCCACTTAGCCTTTACAAGTGATATATAATTTACTAACAAAATCTTAAATGCGTTTTCGGAGTATGTTATCTCCCCCAAGTGAAAAAGCGTTTAAAACAGTTTAAAGGGGTAAGTGAAACTCACTGTTTGCGAAGAATTCCCAAAAATAAATCACCAAGTGATGCGCGTCACAGAAAACTCTCTCTAGCGTTCTAAAACAACAAATAGATTTTCTAAGTGTCGGAACTATTAACGAGTCTCTAGACCCGGCACGTAGTACCTATGCAAATATCACGTTTCGTGTTTGTTTGTGAATCGTGTGTGACTTAACAAGCACATTTGTGATACGCTACGTGTGTGAACAATCGTTTACGTGTCATGTATTAATAATGTACATCACTAGCAACTATTCCCCGCAGGGGCAATTTGGTCAAAACACCACAATTATTTAGCAAGTATTCCCCGCAGGGGCAATTTGGTCAAAACATAACAATTAACTAGCAATTATCATGTTTCATGCATTTTCACAAAATTCAGCAGCTAGTTTCACCGAGACAGAAATTCTACTTGAAAGATTGTACTATTCCACCGATCATAACATCTCAATTAATTTACCAAAAATCATCACAAAAGCATACATGTATTAGGTTTCCAGAAAATATTTTATTTTATTTTTATTCCACATATGTTTCTCACAATGATCAAAACATTACAGCAAACTCATAACAGTCAAGTTCATGCGCAACAGAATGTTATTTGAAATTCCCGTTAAATGAAAAATTCAAAAAATGCAAGACCAATTGGGTTAGGTTCTTAACTCAACAAGTTAACTTCCAGAGGTGGAACTAACCCATTTGGTCTTGTAGTTCATGAGATTAATATTTACAAAACAACCTAACAGCAGGTCTCACAACTCAGATTTACACAAAGTTTTTGTAAAGTCATAAAAGTTAACTTTTACACGTCCAAAAATTACAAATTTATATTCTTTAGAAACTAGACTCAACCTAGTTTTCTGTAGTATCAATTATCTCGACCAATTTTTACATTCACACCCCATTACAGTCAATTGAACATCAATAACACAATCTGTCCAGAAACTGTTTGCATCCAAACTCAACATAATAACCATATATAGACCATAATCCGTTCATATGACATTCTAGACACCATAATCATTATCCATGCACATCAAATACACATCACATACATGATTAGGGTTTTACTTGGACTCAAAAATCAAAGAAACAAGCAATTAACATGCAATAACATCAATTCTAGTTATCAAATCAACAATCAATACATAATTAACCATCATCTAATCAAAACAAGTCATATGAACATCATATATATAATTTCCAGATTCTAGGGTTTATAATTATACCTTCAAAGGCACAAAAATAAGCAAGAGGAAGGTAGAAGATGACTAGAGTCGGATGTAGGATGCTTCAATTGTGAAAAACAAGATCAAAGATCAAGTATTATGTGTGTGTGTGTGTGAGCCGATCGCAAGGGAGAGCAAGGGGGGGGGGGGGCTGCCGTCAATTGTGAGGAAGAGGAGAGAGAGATTAGGGTTCTACATATTATTAATAATAACAAAATGTTACACTTAAGTCCCTCAACTTTCAAATGTTACTTTTCTAGCTTAATTAATTTAGTTCTTGTTTCTTGTTTAGCATCACACATAATATAATCAAGTAACACATATGTCTAACACATAATTATCACATAACTATTGTTTTGACGTTTTTCGTTTATTCACCAATTGTTTGCGTCAACTCGTTTGCGTTTCGGTGCAATTCCCGAAAGACTACACATGTAGTAATTGTTCAAGCGTCATTTAAACCCTAGTTTAAATGTAATGAGGTGTGCGTTATAGATTCAATGATCTTTAAGTTTGAATTGACAGAGTTGAGTTAACGGAGTTAACCTGAAATTGACGAATGTCACATCATTCCCATGTTAAAGAATTTCCGTCTCGAAAATTTGAGTCAAGTCGTGATGAGTGTCTGAAAAAGTAAGAAAAATTTTCAGTTTGTCATATCATCCCCTAGTTGAAAGAAATTTCGTCCCGAAATTTAATTCGTACCTCCGGTGATTTCTGACGGTTTGTCGGGTTTCGCGGTTTTCTGTGTTTGGTCAGCCCTTCAAAAAGGTGAGGATATTTTTTCATCATTTGATCATCGCGTTCCCACGTGAGCTCCGGTCCACGTCTCGAGTTCCAACGAATCTTAACAATTGGAATTTTACTGTGCTTGAGTGTTTTGGTTTCCCAATCCAAAACTTCGACTGGTTCTTCAATGGAGCGTAGCTGTTCATCAACTTGCAGTTCATCCAAATGGACTACTTGGGTTTCATCATATAGGCATTTCTTCAAATTGGATACGTGGAATACATTGTGTACGCCACTAAGTTCCGTTGGTAGGTCCAGTCGGTACGCTACCGGACCAATGCGCTCAGTTATCCGGTAAGGACCAACGTATCGTGGGTTGAGTTTGTTTCGCTTCCCAAAGTGAACCACACCTTTCCAAGGTGAGACTTTGAGTAATACTTGGTCGTTCACTTGAAATTCGAGAGGTTTTCGGCGCTCGTCGGCGTAACTCTTTTGGCGATCACGTGCTGCTGCCATGCGATTTCGGATTTGAACAATCTTTTCCGAAGTTTCGAGTACCAGTTCTGGACCAGTGATTTTGCTGTCACCCACCTCTGCCCAGCTGAGAGGTGATCGACACTTCCGTCCATACAGTGCTTCAAACGGTGCTGCTTTAATACTTGCGTGGTAGCTGTTATTATACGAAAACTCTACCAAAGGTAAGTGAGGTTCCCAACTTTTTCCGAAATCCAACACACATGCACGCAACATGTCCTCTAAGGTCTGAATAGTTCGTTCACTTTGCCCATCCGTCTGAGGATGGTATGCTGTGCTCATATCAAGACGGGTGCCTAGTGCGCTTTGTAGTGACTTCCAAAAGTGCGAAGTGAAACGAGAATCTCGATCGGAAATGATTGAGACAGGCACTCCGTGTCTAGACACTACTTCCTTCATGTAGACGCGAGTCAGTCTTTCCATTTTGTCTGATTCCTTAATCGCTAAAAAGTGCGCAGACTTAGTCAACCGGTCAACGATCACCCAGATGGTATCGCCTCCCGTCGGTGTTTTAGGTAATCCCGTGATAAAATCCATTGAAATGTGTTCCCATTTCCACATTGGAAGTTCCGGTAGCTGTAGCAGGCCAGATGGTTTCTGGTATTCTATTTTGACTCTGGCACAAGTCAAGCATTTGCTCACGTAGGTGGCAATATCGGCTTTCATGTTCGGCCACCAGTAAAGTGCCTTTAAGTCATGGTACATTTTATCTGAGTGGGGTGGATAGAATATCGGGACTTGTGTGCTTTATCCATCACTAGAGTTCTCAACTCTCCGTATCGTGGAACCCAAATCCGGTTCTCAAAATATCAGACCCCGTCCGATTTGGTTTCAAGTTGTTTGTTCATGCCCCGCATGAGTTCTGATGGGAGATTATCATCTTTCAAAGCTTCGGGTTGCGCCTCGCGAATCTGATCGGGTAAGTTGGCATGTATCGTGAGTTGCAATGCTCGCACTCGCCTGGGTTTATCGGTTTCTTTCTTGCTGAGAGCGTCGGCCACTACATTGGCCTTGCCAGGGTGGTACTTGATGGCACAATCATAATCCTTAAGCAGCTCGACCCAATGACACTGTCGCATGTTCAGCTCCTTCTGATCATAGATATGTTAGAGACTCTTGTGGTCGGTGTAAATGGTAGACTTGGTACCGTACAAGTAATGCCTCCATATCTTAAGGGCAAACACCACAGCACCGAGTTCCAAATCATGGGTCGTGTAGTTCTTCTCGTGAATCCGTAGTTGTCGAGAGGCATAGGCTATATCCTTCTCGAGTTGCATCAGCACACAACCGAGGCCTTGTATCGATGCGTCACAATGTACCTCAAAATTCTCTGTTCCCTCGGGGAGGGCTAAAATAGGGGCGCTACAGAGTTTGGTTTTCAACAGTTGAAAAGCGGATTCTTGCGCGTCACCCCAATTGTACTTAGTTCCCTTGTGAGTCAAAGCAGTGAGGGGTTGGGCAATCTTCGAAAATCCCTCGATGAAACGCCGGTAGTAGCCGGCCAGTCCTAGGAACTGCCGCACCTCAGTCGGGGTCTTAGGTGCTTCCCAATTTTTGATGGCCTCTACCTTACCGGGATCGACATGGATACCATTCTCGTTGATCACATGTCCTGAAAAGTGAACCTCGCGAAGCCAAAACTCGCATTTCGAGAGTTTAGCATACAGTTGTTCCTTCTTCAACAATTCCAGAATTAACCTCAGGTGTTCTTCGTGGTCAGCCTCGTCCTTGGAGTAGACGAGAATATCATCAATGAAAACAATCACAAACTTGTCGAGGTACGCCTTGCATACTTGATTCATCAGATCCATAAATACGGCTGGTGCGTTGGTTAAGCCGAAAGGCATAACTGAAAACTCGTAGTGACCATACCGTGTTCTGAAAGCCGTCTTTGAGATATCTTCTTCGCGCACTCTTAGTTGATGGTAACCAGATCGCAGATCGATCTTCGAGTAGTAACTCGATCCTTGGAGCTGGTCAAACAGATCATCAATTCGGGGTAAAGGATAACGGTTCTTGACCGTCACCTTGTTCAACTCCCGGTAGTCGATACACATTCGAAAAGTCCCGTCCTTCTTTCAGACAAATAAGACAGGGGCTCCCCATGGCGATGAGCTAGATCGGATAAAACCCTTATCCAACAAATCTTGCAACTGTGTGGACAGTTCTTGAAGCTCCGTCGGTGCGAGCCGATTCGGGGCTCGTGCTATGGGTGCTGCACCGGGTGTCAACTCGATTTGGAATTCGACTTGTCGTATAGGAGGGAGTCCAGGAAAATCCTCCGGGAATACTTCCGGAAAATCTCGCACGATTGGTATGTCTTCAATTCGTTTCTCCTCCGTGGGTTTCGCGACAATATGCGCTAAAATTGCCGGATGACCCTTTCGTAGATACTTCTGTGCCTTCATGAGGGTGATGACGCTGGTAGTCATGCCGCTTCTCTCGCCCCGGATCGAAATGATTTCGCCGGAAGGGGTAGAAATGTGGACTATCTTGTCATGACATATAATCTCCGCTCGGTTCTCGGATAACCAGTCCATGCCGACAACGACATCGAAACTACCAAGCGTAAAAGGTATGAGGTCGATATCAAAAATATGACCTGACAGTTTTAACTTACATCCCGCAAGTACATGAGTCGTTTCTATAGTCTTACCGTCAGCTAATTCAACAGGAAACTTAGCATCTAACGGGGTTGGAGTTAAGTCTAAGAGTAGACTAAAGGCTTTCGACACAAAACTCCTATCAGCTCCAGTGTCAAACAATACAGAAGCAAAACAGTCGTTCACAGGAAACTTACCAGTCACCACATACGGATCGTTGCGGGCTTGGCCCGACCCAATAACGAAAGCTCTTCCTTTACCATTGCTTCCGCCACTGCTGCTGCTTCCATTGTTCTCGTTCTGTTTTAGCTTGGGGCAATCTTTGCGGAAATGACCCTCTTGACCACATTCGAAACATCCCTTCGTCGTCATAGGTGGTTTGGGAGCACCCTTTGCCGCAAGGTCTCCTCTACATTCCCTTGCCTGGTGACCCATCTTTCCGCATCTCAGACACTTGACACGGTCACATGGGCCAGCATGATGATAGTTGCACCTGTTGCACTTCGGATATTTCCCAGCATAGCCGCTCGAACCCTGCCCGCCACCGTTGTTATTGTGACTCCGATGGTTGAAGCCCCGAGTGAGTTCGGGCTTACGGTAGTGTTGTTGCTGTGGGGGGTTCGAGGATGAGGATCTGGCGTTGTCAAACTTTCTCTTTCCATTGCTCGGGTTGTTGTGGTTGCTGTTGTTGTCAGTGCTCGGGTTGTCACGGGCTTTAGCGGTTGAACCCCTAGGTGGTAGCGCACCTTGGGTCACTGCTTGATCCGTCAGTTTGTGAGCTAACTGGATCGCTTGTTGAATCGTGGCTGGTCTGGAAGACGTCACCATGCCCTGAATTTGCCTGTGCTAACCCATCAATAAACATCTCAATTCTCTTACTCGGCGCGTCTACCATCCGTGGACACATCACAGCTAACTCGTGAGAACGGGTGGTGTAGGCTTCGATTTCTGAACCCACCATCTTCAATGACCAAAACTCGGATTCCAACTTTGCAATCTCCTCTCTCGGACAGTACTCTTCTCGCATCATGTTTTTGAACTCCTCCCAGTTCATAGCGTTAGCCAGTTCCAATCCAAGGATCTGCACGTTTGAATTCCACCAAGTGAGGGCAGAATCTTCAAATGTTCCAGCAGCAAATTTGACTCTACTGGTAGGGGGACAATTACACATCTCAAATGCCAATTCGGCCTTCTCAGCCCAACGCAGGATGCCTATAGCTCCCTCAGTGCCCTTAAACGAACTGGGCTTGCAGTCAAGGTAATTCTTGAAGGTACACGTTTCAATTGGACCTCCAGCTTGGTTCTGTACATGTGCGGCTAGAGCGGCCGCCGCGTGGTCGTTCAGCAGAGTTTGGAGTTCTGCTGCAGTCAAGTTGATGTTACCACGTCCGTGTCCAGCGTTTCTTCTAGCCATTTCCCTTCCATCTAGGTGTTATCATCCTTAGATGTCATCGTCTGAGGACACCTCTGAGTGTTCCTCTGGCTCAGCCGGTTCCTCCTCTGGTTCCTCTTCGGGATCTTCCTTGGGATCCTCCTCAGGCTCCTCTTCGGGATCTTCTTCGGGTTCCTATTCAGGCTCTGCCTCAGGTTCGGCTGCGTTCTGAGCAATTTGCATTTGTAAGACATCGCAACGCTCTAAAACTATCTCGGTTCGGGTCCTTGCTACTTGGAGTTGCTCTTGCAAGTCTATCATCTCGGCTTGCATCTTTCTCATAATCTTCATATGTTGATCACTAGCCTCTTGCATTTCCTTCATGGCCGCTGTCATGCGGGAAATTTCCTCCTTAGTCTCGGTTCCATCTTTTAACAGTCCGGAAACGTTAGCTCTCGTATAGCGCATGTAACCCACGTCACGCTCCAAACAAGAAACCACAGCTGCGAGAATTCGCTCCACAGGTTCGGTTATGGGTGGTAGGGTGTTGGGGTAAGCAGGATGGTTCGGGTGGGGTAGCGGGGGAACTTGTTCGGGATAAACCATACGCCTAATCATATTAGGGTACCAATCCCAGCTAACTTTGTTTTCGTACATGCCTCCGGATAAGCGATACCTCTTCGGTGCAGGAGCTTCGAGTTCCGGTACTACACGGGGTGGCGATGAGGTGGGGAACTGCGGTTCCTTCCCATGGGCATGAGTCATCTGATCGGATGGTGATGATGGTAGCGTCGACATCCTTACAGGTAAGCCGTGTTTGCACGCGTATGAGTGAAAGAGGTAAAGAGATAAGATAACAAAGACTACACAAACATATGCAGTGCGTATCATTATAACTAATGGGTCGTCGCGGTTATAGTCTAGTATGCATGCAGCTTCTAGTTCGCTATAACCAATGGATCTGATACCAATCTATCACACCCTCAAAATCCACTAACGGAGTTTTACCGTCAGAGGATGTGAACTAACAGGATCGGAATCATTAGTTATAATCAAACCATAAAAACGTTTAAATGAAAATAAGTGCGGAAGCGTAAAAACCAAAGACAAAAGTTGCGTCACGCGGGACGACTTAAAAACCCAAGTAATAATAGTTAAAAAACATGTTTGCATATCAGAATGTTCAAAAACCATGCATTATCCTATACTGCGCGCCCGCCTCGGCTACCTGAGAATAACATACTAAAAGTGTCAACACAAGGTTGGTGAGTTCACAAGTTTATATAAAATAAAGCATTTAGCGTTTTGCGTTCAGCGTTTTGCGTTCAGCGTTTTGCGTTACCAGATAGTGTTAAATCAATTATATATCGATAGGTAGCTAGCCTATACAACAAGTATTACTAAGTGTTCGACACCGAAGCTGACTGTTTATCAAGTGCCTTGCCACCAGGTCATCCAGACCATGGTATGTGTTAGCCAAAATTACACCCGCTCGACCTCCAGTCATGTTTAGCGTTGGGTGGGGTTTGTCAAACCTAGTAGTACTACTCAACAGTGACTCGCTATTATCCAAATATTAACCGGTTCGATGTGTAGGACTTCAATTGTTTCGTTTGCCACTTAGCCTTTACAAGTGATATATAATTTACTAACAAAATCTTAAATGCGTTTTCGGAGTATGTTATCTCCCCCAAGTGAAAAGCGTTTAAACAGTTTAAAGGGGTAAGTGAAACTCACTGTTTGCGAAGAATTCCCAAAAATAAATCACCAAGTGATGCGCGTCACAGAAAACTCTCTCTAGCGTTCTAAAACAACAAATAGATTTTCTAAGTGTCGGAACTATTAACGAGTCTCTAGACCCGGCACGTAGTACCTATGCAAATATCACTTTCGTGTTTGTTTGTGAATCGTGTGTGACTTAACAAGCACATTTATGATACGCTACGTGTGTGAACAATCGTTTACGTGTCATGTATTAATAATGTACATCACTAGCAACTATTCCCCGCAGGGGCAATTTGGTCAAAACACCACAATTATTTAGCAAGTATTCCCCGCAGGGGCAATTTGGTCAAAACATAACAATTAACTAGCAATTATCATGTTTCATGCATTTTCACAAAATTCAGCAGCTAGTTTCACCGAGACAGAAATTCTACTTGAAAGATTGTACTATTCCACCGATCATAGCATCTCAATTAATTTACCAAAAATCATCACAAAAGCATAAATGTATTGGGTTTCCAGAACATATTTTATTTTATTTTTATTCCACATATGTTTCTCACAATGATCAAAACATTACAGCAAACTCATAACAGTTAAGTTCATGCGCAACAGAATGTTATTTGAAATTCCCATTAAATGAAAAATTCAACAAATGCAAGACCAATTGGGTTAGGTTCTTAACTCAACAAGTTAACTTCCAGAGGTGGAACCAACCCATTTGGTCTTGTAGTTCATGAGATATAATATTTACAAAACAACCTAACAGCAGGTCTCACAACTCAGATTTACACAAAGTTTTTGTAAAATCATAAAAGTTAAATTTTACACATCCAAAAATTGCAAATTTATATTCTATAGAAACTAGACTCAACCTAGTTTACGGTAGTATCAATTATCTCGACCAATTTTTACATTCACACCCCGTTACAGTCAATTGAACATCAATAACACAATCTGTCCAGAAACTGTTTGCATCCAAACTCAACATATTAACAATCTATAGACCATAATCCGTTCATATGACATTCTAGACACCATAATCATTATCCATGCACATCAAATACACACTACATACATGATTTGGGTTTTACTTGGACTCAAAAATCAAAGAAACAAGCAATTAACGTGCAATAACATCAATTCTAGTTATCAAATCAACAATCAATACATAATTAACCATCATCTAATCAAAACAAGTCATATGAACATCATATATATAATTTCCAGATTCTAGGGTTTATAATTATACCTTCAAAGGCACAAAAATAAGCAAGAGGAAGGTAGAAGATGACTAGAGTCGGATGTAGGATGCTTCAATTGTGAAAAACAAGATCAAAGATCAAGTATTATGTGTGTGTGTGTGAGCCGATCGCAAGGGAGAGCAAGGGGGGGGCTGCCGTCAATTGTGAGGGAGAGGAGAGAAAGAGATTAGGGTTCTACATATTATTAATAATAACAAGATGTTACACTTAAGTCCCTCAACTTTCAAATGTTACTTTTCTAGCTTAATTAATTTAGTTCTTGTTTCTTGTTTAGCATCACACATAATATAATCAAGTAACACATATGTCTAACACATAATTATCACATAACTATTGTTTTGACGTTTTTCGTTTATTCACCAATTGTTTGCGTCAACTCGTTTGCGTTTCGGTGCAATTCCCGAAAGACTACACATGTAGTAATTGTTCAAGCGTCATTTAAACCCTAGTTTAAACCCTAGTTTAAATGTAATGAGGTGTGCGTTATAGATTCAATGATCTTTAAGTTTGAATTGACGGAGTTGAGTTAACGGAGTTAACCTGAAATTGACGAATGTCACACAATCCATCGTTTTCCGTGCCAATGTTTCCTCGAAGTTCGTGCCACTATCCACCGACGTATCGACCAAGAAAGCGTTTGTTATTTTCTATACCTTGGCGATGAGTCTCGAAAGGCGTGCTGACAAGTATTGAAGTTTGGTGTTTATCGTTCGCGTGTAGAAAGGAAAGTGACGAGAAAGGAAGTTTGATCAAGAAGGAAAAGAAGGAAAAGGGCGTTGGAGTGCTGCTCGAATCATTAGGGTTTCCATAAGCCAACAAAGGTAGGCGTAGGCATAACGCCAATGAAAATAATAATAGAATATTATAAAGGCTTAAATCTTAAGTCGAGGTTATACTCGATACCTCGATAAAAGAAAAGTAAACATAACAAAGAAAAGAACAAAATATATGATTATGAATATTGATATATATATATATATGTGTGTGTGTGTGTGTGTAAGTATATTTTCTTTGTTATGAAAATATTATTTAACTAATAATAACCATTCTTAAATAATAAAGAAAAGAATACGTTTCTTAGAGAAAAAGAAACGTCATGTTTTTATAAATAAACTAAAGGTTTATAAATTACTTTTTAACTAAATGTTTTTAAATAAAAGAGATTTATGAACTAAAGGTTCATCGAGGTAAAGTTTATAAAATAAGACAAAAGGTCTTAAGCCGGATTGTATATCCGACTAACAAATGTTTATACTCGTACTATAGGTGCGAGATAACAAGGGAAAGACCCTCGGACTGTGATTGAAGCCGATCCAAATCAAAAGGTGAATACGCCCTAACTTTTACAAACTTGATTTCAAACGAGTCAAACGTGTTATATGAAAAACTTTACATGAGACTAAGTGTCTCTAAAACATTTATAAACAAGGGTATAAATACTGGCCTCAGGCTATTGTGTACGTTTTTCTGGATCCTTTCATATGTGGTGGGCACACCACACTTGGTCACAATTACGCTCGCCTGCGGGGAGTATGACCTTGTGTATACGTATAGGCACTCAACTAGTCGAACGCTGCGGTGTTTTGCTGGGGGAACCAAGTATAGAGACTTGAGTTTATAAATTGTATGTTTTAACTTGATAATTCCTAAGCCACGTTAGGTCGGGACCTACGTAGTCCCGAGAGGTGATTAAGTAAAGAAAATATTTTTAGCGTCAGCATATTCACCAGCATTCGTTGCTGACGTATTTTCTTACATTTTGCTGGTGACCAAGGTTAGCACTTGGAGTGACGAAGTGCGAAGATATCTGATGGCTCATATCTATTTTGTATAAACTTAAAATATTAAAATGGTGGTTTGTAATTAAAAACAATTAATACTTTTGTTATAACTTAAAACGGGTATTTCTTAATCCCGTTTTTTGTAATGTAATTATTACACTTTAAATCCACAAGTTTATAAAGTCTTCCGCTATTAAACGTAACTTTGATTTATTTACAATTGTGGTACCAATATATGTGTCATACGCCTAGGCCATGGTTTGGGGTGTGACATAATTACTAATGATATTATGAGCTATTAACTGGTTACATCATTTAAGGATGTAAGTTGACAACAAAACAAAAACTTTAGTCATTCTGCATATAGATAGTAACAACAACAACCGGATTAATTAGAATCTAATCAGCAATCAAAAGGTAAGAACCATTTATACTTAAGACAACGAATCTCGAGTATGAGATTCATTCCAAGGTGGGGAGGATGTAACATCCCCAAATTTTGGTCCAAAATTGACAAATTAATAAAGATGAAGGATAAATAATAAATCTCAAAGAAAAGTAATAGGACAAATTTAAATAAGGAAATATAAGAAAAATAAAGAAAGCCATCCCACATGAAGGATATAAGAAAAAGAAACTTCATCCCACATTGAATAATGTAAGAAAGTGGAAGCATTCCACATGAGTATAAATAAGGAAATGGAACCCATCCCACATGGAAAGTGTTAAATAAATGGAAACACTTTATAAGAGATAAAGTTTCCATAGTTATATTTTTTTATGCTTAGCATGCACCAAGTGGTCCTAGCGGAGGGTGAGGAGCACACGACGCACACGGGCTTGGACGAGGACGAGGGCGAGGGCGATGGCGAAGGCGACGACGAAGGGAGTTGGGCGCTATGTGACGCTTTGATGGCGCACTTTGCACTTCGCACGCTCGCATCGCCGAGAGCCGCCTTATTATTTTTGGACAACGAGAGTTAGACCCAGACGTGACAAGTTACTAAAGATAAATGACTAAAAATGAAAAATGGTATCCAGGGACCCATCGCGATACGCGGTGAGTCCAAGAATAAGGCCATCGCGTAGCACGATGGTCCGGCATGACGCATCACACACGTGTCACATCCAGGCGACATTTGGCAGGAGAAGATGACCACGTGGCGACACGTGGCAGACGTGTCAGGCCACGTGGCGACACATGGCAACATCTGAACAACATGTGTAATCGCGATACGCGATGACCATGAGAAAGGGACCATCGCGTATCGCGATGGGACCAGATTTCAAGTATAAAAGGGAGGGGTCACGGCTCATTCCATTTCACACTTCCCACTCTCACTCTCTAGAATAATTTCTCTCTACCTCGCTTTGCGTGCCACCGACCCGACAATCATCACCTTGTAATCTGTGCTCGACGTTTTCTCGAAGTACGTGCCGACAAATCACGATGACCAGTGCACATCGTTTTGCATGTCAATCACGTAGTACGTGCCAAGCTCCGAAGTTCTAACGGTTTAAGTTCCGATACACGATATAGAGTAGAAGTGTTGCCCGATAGGTGATTAATATCTAACTCCGAATACCTGTGTGAAGTAGGGGTTCTGTCTAAGTTATTATTTTATTACTATAAATGGCTTAGACCATAGTCGGAGGTATAGCCCGAACCTTGATTACAATTAAGCATAAAATAACTTTTCTTAAAGAAAGGTTATAGTTAAAAGGTTGTTTCTTCTTGATTAAGAAACGTAGGCATATACATACAAAGGGTAGAGTCAAACTTAGTATTTCTTTATGATTGAGAAATATAATATTCATATAAAAGGTTATAGTTAATTTATTGTTTCTTCTGGAAGAAGAAACTCAGTATAGATAGAAGAAACGTAAGATATAATTAATAAATAAAGAAAGGGACTAAAGGTCCAAATGTTTTATATAAACAAATGATTTTATCAAGGTTAAAGCTATACAAAACAGACTAAAGGTCTGAAGCTAAATCGATGATCTAGTTATTTATACAAAGGTTATTCTCGTACTATAGGTCTGAGGTAACAAAACAAGAAGCAGAAATCAGAAAACATGAATCAGTATCAGAAACTGGTTATACACAGAAAAGGTGAATACGTCCTAATATTTTACAAACTCTTTTAGAGTCAGAATATTTACCTACGATTTACGAATACTTAAAACTTTGGGTTACAATAATTAAAACGGACACTCTAATTAAGAGTATACATGTGTCTGGATCCATTCATACATGGTGACTCGGCATTTCCTCGTGGCCATGCATATCATCAACATGCCTGTCACACCCCAAACTACGGCGGAAATGCTGGGGCGCGAACTAATTATCACAGCTCACAAGGTTACTATCATGAAACACTATAAGTTTCAATGTATATTTAATAATTTCAAATAAACAATTATTCATTGCAATATCTCAAAACAAACACAAATCAAAATCATAAAATTAATTGTCTCATTGAATTTCTTCTAGCATTAGTCCTTAAACGATCTTCTAACTTTAACTACATCATATGATGTAGTTTAAAATAAAATAGTTTTGTCAACACGAGGTTGAGTGAGTAAACACCAGATTTTCATGATTATATAATAATAATAATAATAATAATAAATAAGAGAGCAATCTGTGTGAAGTGATAAGCAATTTAACCAAGCATATAAACAAATCAATCAAACCATAAAGAAAGGGCTAAACCGCTGCCATGCGAATGGGCATTGGTTACCAAAAAATGAGGTGTCGGTGAAACCATTGTCAATGCGTCAGACGCCGGCCGCTACGACGGTCGTATGATCATGCTAAACTGAGATTATGTTGGACCTCTCTGAATGCGGAAGCATATAAAGCAAGTAAGCACATAAACAAGTAAGGTATAAATTATTAAACACAAGTGACAACAGTTGCAAGTTGAGTAATATATAGTGATAAAATAAATAGAACGCATATATCCCCAAAACGGTTAAAAATGAATTAAAAGGGGGAGTGAGATACTCACCTGATCGGATGAACGAAACAAAAATGATGATGTGAGAATGATGAACCCTTCGGGATACACCAACAAGGATTCCTATTTAAGTATAAGTAATATGAATTAATTAATAATAAGAAAACACATATAATGAATTAAAGTTTCGATGTGATTTGTGTTATATTTGGGATTAGGATGTTTATTGATTGAATGATTGATCTCTACAGTTATTGGTTATTGTGAATTTATTATCATTAGTTTCAAGAAATAAATATGAGTTGAATAATTATATGATTATCTAATATAAATATGTACATATATAAATATAACTTGTAATATAATAAATAATTTGTTACAATCGTTTAAATATATAATTATCATATAGTATATAATTAAATTAAACAAATTAAATAAATAAATTTTCTCAATATATAAACATGGTTTAAAATAAATAAATATAAATAAATTAATTAATTATAATAACAATGTGTAAATAATAATATACTCTGAATCGTCAACAAAGCTTTAAGGACTAAGTTTTATTTAGCGTGTTTAATATGTTTGATATATTATCGTTAAAAATTAATATAAAATATATATACTTTAATACACACACATACATATATATACATACACACACACACACCCGTAAACGAAAGTTTTTAACGAGATTGGTCAAGATACTTAAATTCAAGATGTCGGTTTTTTAATAAAATAAGAATTTATTATAAGTTTTATAATACTAATAATATTAATTAGTTGATTAAATAATTAATTATAATAGTTAAACAAAATTATAAAAAAAAAATAAAAGAGTAAAACGGTCTGGAGGTCAAACCCGCAACCTCCAGACCCAAATCTATTAACACAAATTCAGCAAACCAGCTAACCTAGATGGTCGGTTGGTGATAACCTAGAAACAAAAAGTTGAATATAAACAATTCAATTAACCCCAAATTCATATGAACCCTAGAAAATCAAATCAATCGTTTTATCAATCATATGGTTAATACTAATTGATGAACGGCGATCAGAAATACGTAATTAGTTACCTTTAACAATGTTTAAACGATGGTTAGTTGGGTAAGAACAGCGTCGGCCAAAAGGCGATCACGAACAGGCATCAAAAGGTCACGTAAATCAAATTGATTAAGGGGGTTTGATCGCACTGGTCAGGGCATGGTTTAACTAGTTTTAATTGCGTTATAATGTTTGTTATCGCGTATATTGGATGACGAGTTATGTCGGTTTATTATATTAAGTAATATGAATCATGTATGATCTGATTTCTAATCAAACGAGTCTGTGAATCCATATAAGCTAAGAGGACCACAACACACAAATCAATTTCCAAGTTAAGGCCGATAATTGAGGTGCAAGGTATAAACTGGGTCAACTGGGTTCGTTAAACGGGTCAGCGGTTTTGGGTTTGGGTCTTGGGTAATTAGTTGGTGGGTTATAATCACAAAAATTGCAATGTGGTCCCTGTAGTTTGAAGGTGGAAACAATTTGGGATTAAAGTTTGGTTTTGGGTAGTTTTTGCCAAATTAAGAAAGTTTTAAAATAAATAATGCATAAGTAATTTAAAATAACATTAAAATAATAAATTTACTCGACACGCGATAAAATCTCTCGAGCATCGAAATGGGTCGGATATTTAGTAAAAACATTTAATTTGAAATGTTTGAGTTGTTACAGTCTTCCCTACTTTAAGGAATTTCGTCCCGAAATTAAAAAAATAATAAGTTAACACCATTACATTTTGAGGAAAGGAAAATTTTAAATATAACTTTTAAAGTTTATCATAACACGGAACTTTGAATAGTCAAAACAACGCTCCAAATGAAAATCCAATAAGGGTACTTATATATAGGATGTACCAGCGGCGTATCCACCATGTCCTTATCATCTTCACATTTGTATCGTTATCTCAACTACTTTCAATTCTATATTATGACACAAAATTGCGTTTTATGATTTCCATACGAAGATTTTGATAATTATGTTCCGGACCATACTTAATTAGATCGTCGGATGGTCCGCATAACTCGTCCCATCGTGTGGTTTACAAAACGTTTGAGGAACGTGATTTTTAGAGATAACAAGAATCTTAATACATTTTGGTTATAAATAAAAGATAGTTATTGAGTAAAAGTTTGCTAAAAATGAATTGAATTTTTGAGGTTTTTTTTTTTACAAAATATTAAAATTTGGAAACATCTTTTGAAAGTATTGCAAACAATTGTCTTTGAAAAGTTAAATTTTATTGTATGAGCATAGTCACTTAAAATTAGTAATTTATTAGAATTTAAATTGTTTAAATCCAAAAAAAAACAAAAAAAAAACGAGTGAGGATTTCTTATAATGTATGATTGAGAAAGATTTTTTTTTATGTTTAGATAAAAAAATGACAAAAACATTTTCTTTAAATAAACTTAGTTATGATTGATTTAATTTATCTGTTTAAAATAACTCGATTAATTAGATCTATAAAAAATTTGGATAATTAAAGTTGATTGAATTGAAATATTTCGATTAGGTTGCAAAGTAGGGTTTAATAGAATAAGTTTGGAAATCTTGAGCTTGATGAATTTGTTTGAGTCGAGAACACACATGGCGTAGGTGATTATGGTCTTCACCATTGTAGCAAGTATGGGTAGCAGATGTGTAGGGTTGAGCAACGACATAGCATGGGTTTTAGAAATAGACGACATAGATTATTGTGGAACGTCTTGTGGTGTATGGCAAATATTAACAAGATGATCGAACGAGTACACTAGGTACAAATGATATGAGGACTAAATTGAATAGTGTTAGTGGCAAGCGAAGCATAACGAGTGAATTCTTGTTTGAGACGCTATGATTTTGCTGAGATTGATTGTTAACTTGTTTAATGGCGTATAGTTGATGTATAGACTTGCGTTTGTTATTGTTGTTGTTATGAGCACGATTAGGGGCAAAATAATTGAATTTATTAGCGAATAAGTTAATAAACAAGATTGAATTGATTGTATTTATGTTTTGGAATTGAGTTTATATTCTAGAGATCGCAGGAGCTATCTCCTTGACTAATCATGTGACCATGAGGCGGTTATAGAAAATAAATAATTGGTGTTGTTTGATGTTTAGAAAACATTGTATGATTAATAAAAATGTGATTTAATGAGAAGATTGGATAATTGTGTAGATTTCATATGTGTTATTGTGTAAAACGAAACTTAAATATGTTATGTTGATGTTTATTCATAACTTAAGGATAAGTTAGAATCTAGATTGAAAATCAGTGAGTTAATTTGATAAGTGAATGAGTTATATCAAAGTTTGACATGTTTTACAAATTAAAATTTGAAGTTGAATACTTGAAATATGTTTAATAGTTTATGTATATGATGTCATGAGTATAAGAAAGGCATTTGATTATTAAATTGTGCAATAATATTATTACTAGATTGTTTTGATGATATAATAGTGTGATAAGATGAATAGGTGAAAACCAGTAGAGTGTAAATTGTTTTGATTGGCTCGTGATAACCGAATCTAGATGAATGAAGAATTTGTATCCGATCAGGAGAATAAAAAAATGTGTTGAGTGTATGAATAGATCGAATCAATAGATGTCGATTCAAAAATTATTTAGTAAGTAAGTAATTGAATAATTTAATAATAGAGTAATAGAATAATTGAATAGTTAAATCAAATCATAAATTGTTTCGTATAAAATCAAACAAATAAAACAATTAACGAGTGTTTATTCGAGGTGTTGGGTTTCCCATGAGCTTTACATGGCATTTCCCCCCCCCCCCCCCAACTTATTAGCATACCAAAACCAAAATAAATGTGTTAGTTGGCCTCCCATGAGCATTACATGGCAATTTGAATGACCCAACTTAATTAACGAATTAACGAATCATTTAAGTTTGTCGGCCCATGAGCCTTACATGGCGACTTGACCGACCAAAATAAATAACGAATAAACGAACTCAAGCACAAGTAGTTGAAAATCTCGTGTATCACTACGGATGAAAAGGTTCTAACAAAATATCGCAAATATAACAAATGGTGCAAATGTACAGTTGGGGTGTCCATGGCGTCCCATGGGTTTTACATCCAACTAGACATTTTAAAAACAATAAAACACAATAAATGGTGTAACCATTTAGCCGATTACGTTAAACGCTTAAAGTGTCGGTCGCATGACAATTTCCACTATGGCGGAGAATCTTGTCACACTCCCTAACTTTAAATGAAAAACAAACAAAAACAAAGCTAGGAAATTCGAAAGTAAATTTCCGACAATAAAAGGCAATCTAATAAAATTCAATAGGAATATTTTAAGATTGAGGCATAGCCTCGAAGTTATAAAAATATTTTGAGAATGATACATAGTCTCGGGGTAATAAAACATTTTGAGAGTGAAGCATAGCTTCGGAGTTGTGTGCGTGTGCATGACAATAAAATAAACAATTAGCTAAGCAGTTAAATAAGTGTTTAGAGCAAGTAATTACGTAAGTTGTAAACAATCAAATAGAACACATCAGATAAACAAATAAGCACGTATAGGTTCCTAAGCATGTTACTAAGGCACCATTAACGACCTATCTTAAAAATTCGGCTCTGGTACCAATCTGTCACACCCCAACCTACGGCGAAATGCCGGGGCGCGAACTGATCGTGGCAGCTCACAATGTTACTATCACGCAACACTATAAGTTTCAATATCTATTTAATAATTTCAAATAAACAATTATTCATTACAATATCTCAAAACAAACACAAATCAAAATCATAAAATTAATTGTCTCATTGAATTTCTTCTAGCATTAGTCCTTAAACGATCTTTTAACTTCAACTACATCATACGATGACCTGCATACGCGTTGAAAATAAAATAGTTTTGTCAACACGAGGTTGAGTGAGTAAAACACCAGATTTTCATGATTATATAATAATAATAAATAAGAGAGCAGACTGTGTCAAGTGATAAGCATTTTAACGAAGCATATAAACAAATCAATCAAACCATAAAGAAAGGGCTAAACCGCTACCATGCGAATGGGCATTTGTTACCAAAAAAATGAGGTGTCGATGAAACCGTTGTCAATGCGTCAGACGCCGGCCACTACGACGGTCGTATGATCATACTAGACTGAGATTATGTTGGACTCTCTGAATGCGGAAGCATATAAAGCAAGTAAGCACATAAACAAGTAAGGTATAAATTGTTAAACACAAGTGACAACAGTTGCAAGTTGAGTAATATATAGTAATAAAATAAATAGAACGCATATATCCCCAAAACGGTTAAAAATAAGTTAAAAGGGGAAGTGAGATACTCACCTGATCGGATGAACGAAACAAAAATGATGATGTTGTTGGAATTACGTATGCCCGAGACACATACTTATATTAATGTGGCTAACTGTGTTTGATCCAAGTCGGGTCATACCCAATAACAAGCTAGACGACACCAAATGTATTCTTTTAATGATTTGATCATTTAAATGAATACCGAACACTACGTGTTTAGAAAATTGGTTTTCTAAACAAACACACTTGAGGATTTAAATAAATTATCTGGATAATTTGTTTATATAAATTAATTATTTAATTGGTTAAATAATTATATAAATGTATGTACATTTTATAAAAATGAGTTTTATAAAATGAATGGAGATGTTTTAAATGGTTAAAACAAAATACAAAACAAAAAAAAAAAAAAAAAAAAAGGAAAACAAAACAAAAACCGGCCACCCATGTGGGGGTGGTGGTTTTACCCAATCAAAGACCAAGATGCTCTTTGGTTCTCCTTTTATGTTCCTCCATTCAACACACATGCTTTTTGGGTCTTGTTTTCTTTTGTATTTTCAAGTGTAAAACTCTCTCTCTTTCTCTCTCAATATCTACGGCCACTTTGGCCAAAGAAAGGGGGTGTTTTGTGAGCTTGATTCAAGTGTTCTAATCCTAGCAACAAGTTGGTGTTGTTGTTTAAAAGCTTGGGGTATCAAAAGCTTGAGGGTTTCTCCTTTGCAACCTTGCCATTTGAAGACATTATCTTCTTCATCCACCTACATCTTCTCATAAGGTATAAGAAGGTACAATTTACTTTTGTGAGCATCTTGTTCTTGTAATATTGATCCTTGTTCTTTGGGTTTTAGTTTTAACATAATGGTATGTTCATAACAAGTTTTAAAATCTAAGCTTCCGTTGCGTTTTCTAGTTAAATATGGTTAACTTGAACTTTGATAATCTTGTATAAAACCCAACAATGGCATCAAGAGCCGGTTACAAGGACTTATGCTTCTTTTGTATTCATAAATTTCGGATTTTTTTTTTCATGGGTGAAAAGGGAAGTCCGAAAATTTGGTGGTTTTTACCCCTCATGGTTTTGTAAGATCTTGACATGCATGGAAAGATCTTAGGAAACCATTATTAACATTTGGATGTTGAATATATAAAAAAAAAAAAAAAATTGGCCGTAGCCTTTTGGGGGGGGGGGCCGATTCTTTTTGGGGGTATTTGGGCATTGGTTGCTTAGGTTGCATGCTTAGAACATTTGGTATGTTTGATTGTGTCATAACCGAAACCTAGACCTTGGATGTGTTGATTGTTGTTTGTGTATGTTGATTATGTTTATTATTCAATATGGTTGTAATAATTCATAATCTTAGGCTTGTGTAATTTATTTATTCATAAATTGGTATGTAATAAATAGATTAGTTGCATTTTCCTTTTTTTTAGAAAAATATGTATTAGGATACATTTTGTAAAAATTGAAGATGCAAGAATTGGTGGATTTGGGCCTTGGACCGAAATTTTGGGCTTGTTGGGCCTCGCCGGCCCATCATGGGATTCAAGCCCATTAGGCCCATAAATTTCACTCTTGGGCCCAAGAAGACTTTTGGAAGTTTGGAGCCCATTAACAAGCCCAACAAGAACACAACAACTTGGAGAGGATACTTGAAGCATTTGGATGCAAGGTCAAGTGGGAGTCAACATTCCATCCTTGTGTCATGTTTTGTCCCTTAGGTGTGACTTATGACCTATACTTGTTTCGGCTAACAAGTATGGTCAAATTTAGCGGTTTTCGGTTATGACTATATTTTGCATGTGTATGCTTGGTTGTTTGTTTTACTTAATGTAATGTGTGGTTGATAGATATTAGGATATCCAAACCGTCACATAGGAACGACAACAAGCATAAAACGGGTTCTAATATATATTTGGTAATATCGCGTCAATTAGTTTAATTAAATGGGTTTATTAAAACTAAGCGATCACTCACCTATAATAAAATTGGTTTTATTATAACTAGAACCTTGAAAATTGGTTTTCAAAATCGCCATATTTCTAAATGCATGTTAGGATATGGCATAATGTTTTTCAACTAGAATATTTGAAAAATTTAAAATCCCTTTTTTCATAATTACCAAAGAAACAAGTCTAACACCATCCTTTTGTATGACACTTAACGTATTAGGAAACTTTTAATGGGATAAAGGTCACCTAACCATTTTGAGCAAACTAATATACTTAGGGTAATATTAACATATTTGTGGGATAAAGGTCACCTAACCACTTGTATGTTAATCTTACATGTTTATACAAGTAGGACGACTTGAATTAGAAACCATGTGATAAAGGTCACCTAAGCATGGGATCTAATGGTGTTGATGGGATAGACATGCCAACACGAAATAAGGATTTCGAATGGTCCCATACCTCTAGAAGTTGCAAAGGGTTGCAATTGTCAAGATTGACTACCTTGTTAAATCAAATAACGGGATAAAGGTCACCTAACCGAAATTTGATTTATCATTGGATTCTAGAATTTAATTATTATTTTAAAATTTGGAATAAAAGGGTATTAATAATTAAATTGTTTATAATACTAAAATAAAACTTTGTTAAATTTTGTAGATGGCCGCTAACAATGCAAACACCTCTACCCATAACACCCGTAACCTATCCTTAAGAACCATCCTTGAAAAGGATCGTCTAAACCATAATAACTTTATGGATTGGTATCGCAACTTGAGAATAGTTCTCAAACAAGAAGAGATATCATATGTCTTAGACGATCCCATTCCCGACGAGCCTAACGTGGAAGATGAGGAGGCGTATAACAATTGGGTCAAGTACACCAAAGATTCGGTGCAAGCCTCTTGCCTCATGTTAGGGACTATGATTCCCGAAATCCAAAAGGATTTCGAGCATCATGGGGCATACGACATGATAACTCAATTGAAGGAAATGTTCCTTCAACAAGCTAGAGCGGAACGTTTCGAAACGGTTCGAGCGTTTCATGCATGTCGTATGGAGGAAACCCAAAGCGTCTCATCTTATGTCCTAAAGATGAAAAGCTACATCGAAAAGCTTCGTAGGTTGAATTGTCCCGTGTCTAATGAGTTGGCTACGGATTTGATCCTCAACTCTTTGACCAAAAGGTTTGAAACCTTTGTCATGAATTATAACATGAATGGGTGGGACAAAAGCATTGGTGAGCTTCACGCAATGCTAAGAACGGCCGAAGCGGGAATGGGTAAAAGGGTTTTACCCGTTCTAACAATCAATGAAGGAAAAAGGGGACATAACTCCAACCCCAAAGCAAGTGTTGCTAAGGGCAAGGGCCACGTCCAAGGAAAGGGAAAGAGGAAAGCCATCACGCCCATCAAACCGAAGGAAAAGAAGCAAAAGGTTGCGGCGCAAGATCCATGCTTTGAGTGTGGAGAGATAGGTCATTGGAAAAGGAATTGTCCGACCTATCTCAATGCGTTAAAAGATAAGAGGGATGCGGGGCATACCTCAGGTATTATCTTTACTATACATATTGAACTAAATGTTATTTCTTCAAATACATGGGTACTTGATACCGGATGTGGAACTCACATTTGCAATTTGTTGCAGGGGTTCAAAAGAAGTAAACAACTCAACAAAGGGGACATTAGTCTCTTTATGGGCAATGGAGCAAGAGTTGAAGTCCAAGCCCAAGGAGACTACTTGTTAAAGCTTCCAAGTGGTTTGGAAGTAATTTTGAAGAATGTTTTGTATGCTCCTAAGTTAAGGAGAAACATTATTTCCGTGTCTCTTTTAAAACAATGTGGCTTTGATCTTAAGTTTATTGATTATGATATTCATGTTTTGATGAATGGCATATTTTATTTTAAAGCTATACCCATAAATGGTATATATGAAATAGATCAAATTGGTGCGTCACATAGTAGTTCAATGTACAATGTCAACACCAAGAAACTCAAGAAGGACTTGGGTGATTCCTATCTTTGGCATTGTCGCCTTGGACATATAAGCAAGAATCGCATGCAAACTCTTCGCAAGAATGGTATTCTAGAAACAAATGAGTATGATTCATTTGATGTATGTGAATCTTGTTTACAAGGCAAAATGACAAAGCAACCCTTTAATAAAACTTTTGAAAGGTCAAAAGAATTATTGGGTATCATACATTCGGATGTATGTGGTCCTTTTAGACCAATGACTAGGAATGGTGAAAGATACTTCATTACCTTTATTGACGATTATAGTCGATATGGTTATGTGTACTTAATGAAACACAAAGATGAAGCTTTTGAAATGTTCAAAGACTTCAAAACTGAAGTAGAAAGACAACTCAAGACCACAATCAAAGTACTTCGTAGTGATAGAGGAGGTGAATACCTAAGTGGTGTTTTTCAAGATCATCTTAAGAGTTGTGGAATTATTTCACAACTTACTCCACCTGGAACACCACAACATAATGGTGTGTCTGAAAGGAGAAATCGTACCCTATTAGATATGGTTCGATCGATGATGGCTAGAAGCACTTTACCTCTATCATTTTGGGGCTATGCTTTACTTTCCGCTGTTCGCATATTGAATATGGCTCCAACCAAGAAAGTGGAGAAGACACCTTTTGAAATATGGCATGGAAAGGCTCCATCGCTATCATTCTTAAGAGTTTGGGGTTGTGTAGCTTATGTAAAGCAATACACCCCAAACAAATTAGAAGTCCGATCCACTAAGTGTATCTTTATAGGTTATCCTAAAGATGATTTAGGATATTACTTTTATGATCCTAGTGAGCAAAATGTTATTATTGCTCGAAAGGGTAAGTTCTTGGAAACTAAGTTCCTTAAGGAAGGAACTAATAGTAGAACAGTGAAACTTGATGAGGATCAAGAACCACAAGATGATACACAATTGGTTGATACTAGCACTCAACAAGAGGTTGTTGAAAGTGATCAAGTGGTTGATCAAAACACACAAAACGTTCGCAGATCTGGTAGAGTTAGCAATCCACCTGAAAGATATGGATTTTTTATAGAAGGTTGCTACGTGGTAGATTCGGATGAACCAACCACATACCGTAATGCAATGTCCAAGAATGATTGTGACAAATGGCTTGAAGCCATGAACGTTGAGATGCAATCCATGTATGACAACCAAGTTTGGGAATTGGTTGAACTACCACTCAACTCCAAAGCTGTTGGAAGTAAGTGGGTTTTCAAAAGAAAAACTGATATGCATGGAAACTTGGATACTTATAAAGCAAGACTTGTAGCTAAGGGTTTCACTCAAACTCAAGGGGTTGATTATGATGAAACTTTTTCGCCTGTGGCAATGCTAAAGTCTATTAGGATATTATTTGCCATAGCTGCACATTATGATTATGAAATTTGGCAAATGGATGTCAAGACCGCTTTCCTAAATGGATATCTTGAGGAAGATGTCTATATGGTTCAGCCTGAAGGTTTTGTCGATCCGAAACATCCTAATAAAGTATGCAAGTTAAAGAAATCAATCTATGGATTGAAACAAGCATCTAGAACTTGGAATCATCGTTTTGATGAAGAAATCAAAAATTTTGGATTCATCAAGAATGCTGATGAGGCTTGTGTGTATAAGAAAGCTAGTGGGAGTATAATTACCTTCTTAGTATTGTATGTCGATGACATTCTACTATTTGGAAATGACATTCCAACCATGGAAAGCGTTAAGGCTTGGCTTGGAAGTAGATTTTCCATCAAGGATCTTGGTGAAGCTGCCTATATTTTGGGAATAAAGATCTATAGGGATAGGTCAAGGCGCTTGATAGGTTTGAACCAAAGTACATACATTGATAAGATCTTGAAAAGGTTCAAGATGGAAAACTCCAAGAAAGGTTTTGTACCTATTCAAAGAGGGACCATATTGAGTTTAGCTCAATGTCCAAGCTCAAAGGATGAGCAAGAGATGATGAAACAAATCCCATATGCTTCTGCTATAGGATCCATTATGTATGCGATGATATGTACTAGACCGGATGTGTCATGCGCTTTGAGCATGACAAGCAGATACCAACAGAATCCAGGAAACAGTCATTGGATGGCTGTTAAGAACATATTGAAATACCTTAGGAGAACTAAGGATATGTTTCTGATATATGGATCTGGTGAGGAGGAACTCGCTATAAAAGGTTACACGGATGCGAGCTTCCAAACTGATCGAGATGATTCTCGATCACAGTCTGGGTATGTGTTCACTCTTAATGGAGGAGCTGTCTCTTGGAAGAGCTCAAAACAGGAAGTGGTAGCATTGTCCACTACAGAATCAGAATACATCGCCGCTTCATTGGCAGCTCAGGAAGCTGCATGGTTGAAGAAATTCATTACTGATCTAGGGGTGGTCTCTTCCATTCAAGACCCCCTAGAAATCTTTTGTGACAACGAGGGTGCGATTGCACAAATCAAGGAACCTCGTTCGCACCAAAAGACAAGGCACATAGAGCGGAGATTCAACTACATAAGGGATGAAGTTGAAAAAGGAAAGATATGTATTCGCAAAGTTGGAACTGATCAAAATCTTGCGGATCCATTCACGAAGCTCCTAGAAAGACCGAAACATGAGCGTCATGCGAGTGGCTTAGGACTCCGATATTCTAGTAATTGGATTTGATCTATTTTGTATTTACGTTTAAAAGACTTTTGTAATTTAACTCTTTTATATGATTATGGAATCTTGAGTTAAATTCTAATTTTGCATGTTTAATCCATGAATAAGTTATCTTATTCTAAAAGTCCGTAGTCGATCACATTTGTGGGAACAAATATGAAGCAAGACTATTATGAACTAGGATTGGTGGATATTCATAAGGAATGAATATGGAGCATAGGTTTGCTGCCAAGGTTCATAGATATTTGTGGGATACGAATATTGGACTGACCCGCTCTCAATATTACTACATGGAGTCAATGGACCTGATCATTAGTAATTTTGAGTAAAGGAGAATTTCATATTATCCTTAGACCTGAGATGTATACTGGGTCTTGATTTTCACCAAGTATTACACTTTGACTCTGCCCTTCGCTATTCGTAAAAGATGGTACATAAGGATGAGCTCAGGTGGAGTATAAAGTGATAGTGAGAGGCGTATACAGTCAAGATGGAATTTGTTCCTCTTATGTGTTGAGAGTTTAGATGTCTAAGGCCTGATAAAGTTGAATTGTAAAGAGAATGATCGCCTATGTCTCTTAGATCCAACATGACATCTAGTAACAAAGGGATATAATGATAGATTCACCTAAATCATATCAAGTAAGGGACTTGAAGGGATGATGTTAATGAATGGCACTTCGTCAAACACATTAGGGGTGGTGAACTGTTGTTAGGCGGTATTCACCACTTGCATTAATTTTCTATGTATCTCGTGCAAGTGGGAGATTGTTGGAATTACGTATGCCCGAGACACATACTTATATTAATGTGGCTAACTGTGTTTGATCCAAGTCGGGTAATACCCAATAACAAGCTAGACGACACCAAATGTATTCTTTTAATGATTTGATCATTTAAATGAATACCGAACACTACGTGTTTAGAAAATTGGTTTTCTAAACAAACACACTTGAGGATTTAAATAAATTATCTGGATAATTTGTTTATATAAATTAATTATTTAATTGGTTAAATAATTATATAAATGTATGTACATTTTATAAAAATGAGTTTTATAAAATGAATGGAGATGTTTTAAATGGTTAAAACAAAATACAAAACAAAAAAAAAAAAAAAAAAAAAAGGAAAACAAAACAAAAACCGGCCACCCATGTGGGGGTGGTGGTTTTACCCAATCAAAGACCAAGATGCTCTTTGGTTCTCCTTTTATGTTCCTCCATTCAACACACATGCTTTTTGGGTCTTGTTTTCTTTTGTATTTTCAAGTGTAAAACTCTCTCTCTTTCTCTCTCAATATCTACGGCCACTTTGGCCAAAGAAAGGGGGTGTTTTGTGAGCTTGATTCAAGTGTTCTAATCCTAGCAACAAGTTGGTGTTGTTGTTTAAAAGCTTGGGGTATCAAAAGCTTGAGGGTTTCTCCTTTGCAACCTTGCCATTTGAAGACATTATCTTCTTCATCCACCTACATCTTCTCATAAGGTATAAGAAGGTACAATTTACTTTTGTGAGCATCTTGTTCTTGTAATATTGATCCTTGTTCTTTGGGTTTTAGTTTTAACATAATGGTATGTTCATAACAAGTTTTAAAATCTAAGCTTCCGTTGCGTTTTCTAGTTAAATATGGTTAACTTGAACTTTGATAATCTTGTATAAAACCCAACAGATGTGAGAATGATGAACCCTTCGGGATACACCGACAAGGATTCCTATTTAAGTATAAGTAATATGAATTAATTAATAATAAGAAAACACGTATAATGAATTAAAGTTTCGATGTGATTTGTGTTATATTTGGGATTAGGATGTATATTGATTGAATGATTGATATCAACGGTTATTGGTTATTGTGAATTTATTATTATTAGTTTCAAGAAATAAACTAATATAAATATGTACATATATAAATATAACTTGTAATATAATAAATAATTTGTTACAATCGTTTAAATATATAATTGTCATATAGTATATAATTAAATTAAACAATTTAAATAAATAATTTTTCTCAATATATAAACATGGTTTAAAATAAATAAATAAATTATAATAACAATGTGTAAATAAAAATATACTCTAAACGTCAACAAAGCTTTAAGGACGAAGTTTTATTTAGCGTGTTTAATATGTTTGTTATATTATCGTTGAAAATTAATATAAAATATATATACTTTAATACACACACACATACATATATATATATACACACACCCGTAAACGAAAGTTTTTAACGAGATTGGACAAGATATGTAAATTCAAGATTTCTGTTTTTTAATAAAATAAGAATTTATTATAAGTTTTATAATACTAATATATTAATTAGTTGATTAAATAATTAATTATAATAGTTAAACAAATTTATAAAAAAATAAAAGAGTAAAACGATCTGGAGGGATTCAAACCCGCAACCTCCAGACCCAAATCTATTAACACAAATTCCGCAAACCAGCCAACCTAGATGGTCGGTTGGTGATAACCCAGAAATAAAAAGTTGAATATAAACAGTTCAATTAACTCCAAATTCATATGAACCCTAGAAAATCAAATCAATCGATTCGTTATGTTTTAGTTTAATCAATCATAGGGTTAATACAAATTGATGAACGACGATCAGAAATACGTAAATAGTTACCTTTAACGATGTTTAAACGATGGTTAGTTGGGCAAGAACAGCGTCGGCCAAAAGGCGATCACGAACAGGCATCAAAAGGTCACATAAATCAAATTGATTAAAGGGTTTGATCGCGCTGGTCAGGGCATGGTTTAACTAGTTTTAATTGCGTTATAATGTTTGTTATCACGTATATTAGATGACGAGTTATGTCGGTTTATTATATTAAGTAATATACAAAAAATTCATAGAATGATACACAAAATTTTCAAATATACAAAAAATCACTATATTTGATAGCAGAATGTGAACGCTCTAAGGGGGTGTTTGAGGAGTTTTTTTTTTTTTTTTTTTTTTGTTTTGCTTTTATGCTTATTTGCTTTTTGAAAAGCAAAAACAACTTTTCAAAAGCTTCATTTTGAAACTTTTAGATTTGCTTTATAAACACGTTTTGCTTTTCAACAAGGAATTAGCAAATAAACAAGTTTTAAAAGGTCACCCAAACACCCCCTAAACTTGTAAACAATAACAGAAGAGTAATTAACTCATAAACTTATATAGTGTGAGGGCTAATTTGCAATTCTCAGTATATAAATCACAATTCACCGAAAACAGAAGTCTATCCATCATCTACCGTTTTCATCATCAATCGCATCTGTGAATGGGGCTTCTCTCTTGGTTTAAAGGCAACAAGGAACCAGCTTCAACTTCAACAACCAATAATCATAAACCCAACTCCAAACCGACTGGCAAACCACCTGCGGACATGAACGGCGCTGTCGAGGTCTCTCGACCTTCATCTAACGTTGACGTCACCGTCTTCGAATTCGGGTCTGTTGCTGCCTCATCTGATAAGGTAACACTCGCCGGCTACTGCCCTGTCTCCGACGACCTCGAGCCTTGCCGTTGGGAGATTCTTCCCGCCGCCGGCTCCGACGCACCGCAATTTCGCGTCGTCTTTTGATGGGAATTGTTATTTCTTGCTCCTGTTTTGTAAGTTCTGTCTTCAATTTGAGAAAAAAAGACTTTGTTTAATCAAACCCTAGTTATTGTTATTATTGTTAGTCACATGATGGTGTTCTTGAATAATTTTAGATTTGGGGTTCAATTACACATTGGCTCGGATGCTCTGTTTGTTTGGATTGATTTTTTTGCATTTGAAATCTTTTCATTCATAACCGAATTGAGTTCAGCCAAAATTGATTCACTTCTGAGAAATCCGAGGGTCATTTTAAGTTATGGGAGTTTTTTGGTTTTTCTTTATTTTTTTCACACCTCTAATTAGGAGTGATTAAGAACACCACCACAGACACAAACCTATTAAGAATTATGCTTTAGGCTTTGGGAAGGTGACATCCATATACTTTCTAAGTTGTTCTGATCAGATTAGCTATGGTTGAAGATATATATGCATTTTGCTCCAAATTATTATTATTTTGTTTTCTTTTCTGTAATGCCAAATTGTTGCTGTCATGTTGGTTTCATATTGATTAGTAGACTTAATTCGTCATTGAAGGGTTTTGGCAACCAACGGGTAAATGAATTGCTGGTAAGTTTAGAACGTTATAGTCTGGATGATTAGTTGGGAATTATCTTCAAGGCTTCTTTTTCATAGTGTTGATTCGCTTTTTGGTTACTATGTTGTCTTTTTTTCTCTCGGCCTTTTACCCTTTTAACTCTAATCGACTTAAGAAGAAACAAAAGAAACCAAAAACCCAACACGTCACGGGTGAAAACTCGTGTTGACTTGAAACCTGAACCGAACCCGTTCCAATCTGAAACCAGTTTCGTGCCGAAACCTGTCTTGTACGAAAACCCGTTCCGATCCGAAACCTGTCACATTTCCTTAGGACACTAACCTACATCGACCCATTTCTTTGAACTTGTCGACTCATTTTGACCCGAAAATAAAAGGATGGAATTTCAAATGACTCATTTTGATCCATTTATTTAAAACATTTTACACAAACCAACTCATTTAACTTTTAAAACAACTCAAATTGACTCATTTGAAAGGGTTTTGGTCAAGATTGCCACCCCTAAATAAAATTAATAAATTTATCGAAAAAATTTAAGACTACTTTAAAAGTTTATCTTTGATTTGTTCACCATACATATGTAACCAACAAACAATTTTCTGTTACAAAAATAATTAAAAAAAACAATTCTATAATTATCCTTCTGATGCGAAGTTGATTTACAATATGTTGCTGATAATTTGTTACTAACACTTGTGGTTAAAGAAAATGCAGATCCAGAATGGTCATTTTCTAAACATGATCATGATCTTAAATTTATTTTATTGTTTTTTGAGTCACGAAAATCTTGTTTCAACTACTTCAAACATCAAACCTCACTTTCTTTAAGGTAGTGATGAAGTGTTGATACTTTAATAACATAAAAAATCATATTGTCTACATATGAAATATTTGGTATTGATGAAGTGTTAATATGAGAATGTTTTACAAAAAAAAATTATAAATATGTTGGCATATTAAAAGTTAAAAACCAAAAGAAAAAAAAACATTTTACTTAAAAAGACAATGTATGTACATTACATATAAATCAACTACGTGAATCGATCAGATTAAATAAAAATTATAAACATGTTGGCATATTAAAAGTTAAAAACCAAAAAGAAAAAAATTATAAACATGTTGGCATATTAAGAATTAAAAACCAAAAAGAAAAAAAAAGCATTTTACTTATAAAGACAATGTATGTACATTACATATAAATCAACTACGTGAATCAATCAGATTAAATGATTCGGATTGAATGAATCACATTAAAAAGATTGATCGATTGAATTGCAAATTGATTGAATATGTGTATGTGAATTGATTGACTCTTATTAAAGTTATGAGTCCGGTTGAATTTATGAAGGTGAAACAATTGAATATGTGAATCTGATTACAAATGTTTGATAGTTAACTTAATTGTTGATGAATTTCAATGTAATAGGTAGACGATGATTGCTAGGATTAGAACGTGTGAATTGGGATGATAAAAATTCTTAATATGATAGGCATTCCAAGTTTGATTTTGAAATTGAATTAAAATAATTAAAAAACAATTAGAAAATGTCATGTGGCACTTTAAAAAAATTTGGTGAAAAATAAAATGAGAATTTGATGGAAAATCCACATGTTTATTATATAGAGAGATGTCGTTTGGCTATGGGAAGTATATATTTTGTAGAAAAATACAAAACCAACATTCTTTATTAATACATTGGTATAACTTATATGAAAATAATAAACATAATAGTGACGTAACGCTCAAGTATGAGAACTATAGTGCATACTCTTTTCATTATGTTTAATATTATTTGGTTATTTTTAGCTAGTTTAATTAAGACGTACATGTTTTATATTGTTTGGTTATTTCTAGCTAGTTTAATTATTTTGATTGTGAAATTTAATTAAAATAATTAAAAAATAATTATAAAATATCATGTGACAATTTAAAAAAATTTGGTGAAAAACAAATTGAGAATTTGATGAAAATTTTATTATATAGAGAGATTGTTTGGTTAGTTTTTAGCTAGTTTAGTTATTTTGATTTTAAAATTTAATTAAAATAGTTAAAAAATAATTAGAAATTGTCATGTGGCACTTTAAAGAATTTTGGTGAGAAACAAAATAAGAATTTGATGGAAAATCCATCTATTTATTATATAGAGAGATTAGAATACACCCTGCTTTACTGTTATTCACACCACAATTAACCAAAGTCAAGTGTGCGCTTTAGGATCCAACTTATACTAAAACCTTAAGAGCAACTTCAAATTCTTGTCCTTTGTATTTTTTGTATACAGTTTAATTGTTAAAATATATGATGTATTAGAATATACCCTGCTTTACTCCTATTCGTCACCTAAACGTGAACACATGAGACACTACATCTATCAAAACTAATCAGGTGCCCGCACAATGTAACGGAGAATAATACTTGAATGTTGTTAGCACGCCAAGCCAAGGCTAGCTCTAGATTGATTCAAAATTCATACCTAGCTTGACTCACGTTCGTTTAATTATTTTAAAATTTAAATATTTATATAACTTAGAATACTTTTAATCACATTTTTATATTATAAAACATATAAGAATGAATAAAAAATAAAGTTGTGTAATATTTGGATAAACCCGAGGGATCAAAGTTGTAAGTATTATTTAAATTTTGAATTGTAAATTAAAAAGATAAAGGATTAGATATGTAATTATATGAAAACATAATATTGTAAACATTTGTTCTTTAAGAAACTTGCACAATTTTAACCGTTGATCTGTTTTGAAAAAAAATTATATTGAAATGTCGACAAAAATAAGCTGGTTTAAAATAGGTATGTTCGAATTTTTATTAACAATATTTTTGTAAAACATATATCAAGAAAACAAAAAAGAATTAAGTTAGAGTAAAAAATGGGTAATCATGAGGTTAACTAATTCTTAAATTAACGTTGTAATTAATTCTTAAATTTACAAATTTTAAGTAAAAGTTGAGGTGTTATACTTGTAATTATTTTTATAACGTGGGTGATGTGTGTAAAAGATAAATCTATCCCTGCTAAAAAATGCACCTTAGGGTAAAGTTAAAATACAAAGGGAGACAAAAATAAGAATTGTGAGAACGATTTGTGGGCACATAGAAAAACCCCTCCACCAAAAATAAAAAAAAAATAATAAAAAAATTATAACTCAAAATATAAATAAAAAACGAAAAAAATAGAAAAGCCAAAATGTTTCTCCAGTAATTCCCGTTCGAAAAAAATGACGAAAAGACACAATGTATAGAAAAAGACACAATGCCGAAAATGAACAAACAACATAATAATAAATAAAAAAAGGCACAATAGATCGTAAATTTTAACACAATGCCGAATAAAATATAACATAATATTGATTAATATAACACAATATCAAGAAAAAAAAGACATAATGTTAAAGAAAAAAGACATAATCATTGACGAAAACAAACACAAAACACAATGGTGTTTATCTTCAACATTGTCTTTTTCCAGTTTTTTTTAGAACGAGGAAGACGGTGGAAACATTTTTGCGTTTTTACATTTTTCATTGTTTTATTAAATTTTGTGTTATATTTTTTTAACTAATTTGTCATTATTTTTTTGAGGTTTTTTTTTTGGTGCTAAAAATCCTTCTTATCCTTGTGACATTCGTTAATTTCGAGTTCTATTTGTATTCGTTTATCACGTAAACCGACCTGATTTATATCCCGAACATTTCAAATATATAAAATATTGGATTTTATGTTACCAAATCATTCCCACTTATTCAATTTGAAAAACCCTTTTTACGGGTGCGCACGCGCACGAGCTCGGGCGCTGGGCGCAATGTGGCGCTTTGATGGCGCACTTTGCACTTCGCACACTCGCATCACCGCGAGCCGCTTAAGTGTCGCCTTAGTATTTTTGCAGGAATAAGCTGATTCGGGACAAGTGTCATGATTTGAGCGGATGTATGCCAGTGGTCGCCAAGTGTCGCAGCCTCTCTCCAGTCTCGCCAAGTGTCGCGTCCAGGTAGTGAGTCACCAGCCACATGTCGCAGCCTCCTTGCAGTCTCACCATGTGTCAAAAGAGTGGTGCAGATTGTGACAAGTGTTATGGTGACTCATGACATGTGCCTGCTATAAATAGCAGGTTTAGGAAACACTTGAAAGACACCAAAAAATGCAATACCTGCTATAAATAGATAGTTCAGTTCGTTTAAACCACAAAGAAAACGGCTTTAAAACGATCAAATTACATCAAAAACGAACTTCTGGACGCGAAACGAACCACACTAGACGAGCTGGACCAGCCCCCTGGGCACGCCGCGCCGCGCGGCCAGGGCAAGAGAGGCCGTCGCGCGGCGCCTAGCCATGTCTGCACATATTTTCGTGTTTTTCTTGTTGTTTTGTGCTTTGCTTGTTTGTTTAACCAACCCATTTGCATGTAAACATAAAAGAGAACCTTGCAAAGGAGCTTTGACCCTTACCCTTTATACACACACCCATCTTCTTCATTTTTACACTTGCTACATATCCAAATTCTCTCTCAAACTCCATAGATTCAAGGTTGTTATTTTCTTAGTGTTCTTGAAGGTTTGACTTCCAAATGTCAAACCGAGTTTAATCTTTCATCTAATTAGCTTATATAATCTTATTAATACTTGAATATGGTGGTACAACATATATCTAATACACACCCCTTGTTACCTTTGGTAGTTACTTCTCCGACTCCGGTTGGTTAAGTTTTGGACCTCGTAAGGCAAAGCTTCATAGAGGACTTCGTGTTCTTGATATATATACACTCACATAACTTGTTTGCACATATTATTTATGCTTAACTTCTACTCATTTTAGTTTGTTAGTCACATGTACAAGTCTTGGTTATGTGGAGACCATCTATGAACTCATTGTGAGATGGAAACCGAACCAAACCGAACTTTTGTTAAAAATACTTATAGTTGACTTTTTAGTTGTAGAAGTTAAATATTTTCATTTGTACATTATTATACAAGATCTATGATATATGGGTATGTGGAATCCATCTATGAACTTATTGTGAGATGGAAACCGAACCAAAACCGAACTTTTGTTGAAAGACTTTATTGTTAACTTTTGGTTGTAAAACTTAGTTTCTTCATTTATAAATTATTATACAAGTTCTTGGATATTTGGGCATGTGGAGACCATCAACGAACTATTTGAGAGATGGAAACCGAACCAAACCGAACTAAACCGATTCTTACTCGCTTAAGACACACAAGTGTGTTTTTAGCTATCAAGACTTGTATATTTATTTGAAAATAGTTTAAAAACTGATTTTAATTATTTTCTTAAGTACATGGAAATGTTGAATCCAACTTGATCTCATAACAAAGTTTGGACCGACAAAACCGAACACTCGCTTAATGTACGTTGTTAGTTCTAAAACAATAGAACTACATACTTGGTTAAGTCTTATTAAGTTTTATTGAGTTATCTCATAACATTTATTATTTTGGAAAGTTGACTTTGGGTTTGACCAATTATCAAGACCCGAACCAACAACCCGAAACTCTCGTTGAAACCCGTTTTAGTATCTTTGTCCCAAAGTAACTTGCATTCTTGCATTTTACCCACCTTATTACTTAACATAGGTTAAGTAAATAATAAGGTTAGATACTTTAACCCGGTTTCGAGCAAACTTACATTTTAAAAGGTTATTATTATAAATTATCTAATAGTTACATTTTAAACCTTTACTCTAATTATTTATACTTCTTGCCTTTTATTTTAAAGAATTTCCAAAACAACCTTTCTAATTCAAGGCTTTTATATTTATTTAGGCCTTGCTCGTTAAACTCCATCCACCCGGTTATTCATCTTTTGCATATCAAGTTTTATACTTGAACGTGAGTACTTTCATACCCCGTTTTCCATCTTTTGTTTTAGGGGTGACATTTCATACTTATCAAACTAAATGCTTTGTTTACTTGAATCTTAACACAAACGTTATTGTATACTTTACTTGAATAATTGCTCGATTTGGTGTTCTATGATTCTATGCCTATATGTTTATCGCTTTTGGTTGGTTGATCTATAAATCCTAGACTACTTGGCATACCCTTGTAGCAAGGTGTCGTTAACGTAATGCAATTAATGATAACTATAAAATCTTAGACTATCTGGCATCCCCTTACAGCTAGGTGTCGCAAACGTAATTCTATTAGTGATATCTATTTATCCAAGTTATTGCTTTTATTTATTGTTTCGTATACAAGTTTTGTGGCATTTTATCAATGTTACTTATATGCTCAAACTTATGAATTGCTCACCAACCTTTGTGTTGACAAACTTTATTTTATGAAATGTTACAGGTTTGACTTTGGTTGACTCGAGAACTTGACGAAAACGTTATCAAGACTATTAGGATATTAGTAAAACGAACAATATATTTGTTTACTTGTATTCAATTTGTTTGTATGAACAAGATGTGTTGTTTATTGATTTATGAAATAAATGAGTTAATTAAATATTGTCACTTTAATAGTGTCTTGTGTTTTGGGCAATCCGTTGCATCCTGGCATGTTCTGCCGCCTTTGGTCGGGGTGTGACAGTCCTAATCAATTTTGTCACCCTTTGTAAAATAACTTGACTCTGTACCTTATGCATTATAAGTTGTAAAACTCTTAAATTCTACCGTCTTAATTTGCTCATCACTTATGTATTATACATAGTATAAATATAATGTTCATTAAAAGTTAATGAAACGTGTACTTCCTTTTTTATTTTTTCTTGTTCACGACAAATGTTATTCCTTCCATTTTACCCCAATACTCCTAAATCACTTCTTTTTCCCGATTTGAACTGGGACCTTCTATCTAAAAGATAAGTGTTTTACCAGGTGGGCTAACCCCATGTTGATGTCTGCTTCAGAGTTGTGGTAAGGTTGTTCCGTTGTTTGGCTCGTGTCACCCCAAACATGACTAGGGTTAAATTAAAAAAATACCATAATAAAGAACAGATATTAGCTAGTTTTTAATACACACATACTAAATCTTTATATATAACTTCACGCTACGGGAGGAACACAACGAGAAGTCATATGGTAACGGTTTAGTTTGTTAAGTGTGACATTCGTTATTTTCCGTTTTACGTGTATTTGTATTTGTATCAAAAACCCGACCTGTTTTAATTTTTCGAAACCGTCGTTATTAATAAAATGTCGGGTTTGATGTTCGTATATGTTACACAAATGTCGGATCAAGAAAACATCCTTTTCGGTACGTTAAAACACCTCTTTATGGCTAAAAACAACTTAAAACAAACTTAAGGGACTAAATGTGTCAAATATCAAAAGCTGGAACCAAACCCCTCGTCCCCCTAGGGGCGCCGCGCCGCGCCACAACCAAGCCCATGGTGGTTGCGCAACGCCTAGCTCTATCTGCAGATCACCAGCTCGTTTTTCTTGTTGTTTTGTGCATTGTTTGACCTTTTTAACTTAAACAAATGCATGTAAACCTTAAAAGCGACATTATGGCCAACCCCTCACACTTTCCCTATATAAACAAGTCCCTTGCACCCATTTTGGTTTGCTCTTTCTTCTCCAATCTTTCTCAATCTAAGATCCAAGTATCCATTCTTCAAGTTCTTAATAGTTTGACTCTTCAAGGTCAAACTAATACTAATATTTGTTTATAACTAATTCATGTTACTTAAAGCTTGATATTATATTATATCTTGTATAAAACATATTCCCTTTGTTATCGTGGCTTTTCCGTCTCCGGCCAAGGTCAGTTTCGGTATTGTTAGGCAACGCTACATGGAGGACTATTATAGTCCTTGATAGACACTTTAATTTATGCTTTAATTTTGTTTAAGCTTATCAATATTGTTTAGTCCTTAATTACTTTTATTTTCCAAATCATTTTATTGGTTCAATGGTATTTGGGTATGTGGTAGCCATCCTCGGTTTCATCCCGAGCCAATAACCGAACCAAAACCGAACTTTTGTTTAAATACTTTATTGTTAACATATTGTATGTAGAACTTGAGTAATATAATTTCTAACTTTGTTTTAATGAGTTCTATGGTATTGGGCATGTGGTGACCATCCTCGGTCTTATTTCGAGTCAAGGACCGAACCAAGACCGAACTCCCGTTTAGATGCTTTATATTTGAAATGATTTTATAATATGTTGCATGTAAGATTTGTATATTATAAATTATAAGTTCATTTTAATTAGTTCTATGGTATTGGGTATGTGGTAACCATCCTCGGTCTTATTCTGAGTCAAGGACCGAACCAAGACTGAACTTAACTTAGTTCACTTGCTTAAGACACACTAGTTGTGTTTTGAGCTACCGAATCTCATATTTTCTCTAAAACTATTTTATAAACTAATATTATTTGTTTTCTCAAAACACTTGGTATGTTGGATCTAACTTGATCTTATAACAAGTTTGGACCGATAAAACCAAACACTCGCTAAACGGACGTCGAGGTTCTTCTTAATAGAGCTACACACTTGGTTAAGCTTGTTTTGATTGCATTGAGTTATCTCATAACATTTAATACTTTGGAATCTCGGCTTTGAGCTTGACCAATTATCAAGACTCGAACCGACAAATCCGAACACTCGTAAAATCTCGTTTTGGTATCTGTTTAACTTTGCAATATTGCAATTATACCCAAATATTTACTTAACAAAGGTTAAGTAAAAACTAATGAATAGAATACCGAGACCCGACTTCGAGTAAACTTACTTTTCTAAAACCATTAATTTAATTCTTATGTATTTACATTTTAACCTTCAAACGTTAATTATTTAATTTACTTGTCAGGTTATTTTATTTTAAAGCTTTTAAAACCATCTACTAACTCAAGACCCTTTTTAATCTAGGTCTTGCCAGTTGAACTTACCCTTCCCTATTTTATGGAAAACTATCCTTCAAGTTACTTATTTCATGTGAGTACATTTCATCCCCGTTTTCATTTTATACTTTGGGGGTAACATGCATACTTATTCAAAACAATAATGATTTATAATACTCTATCCTCAAACCACAAACTCTAGGGTGTATGACTTAGAATACTTGATATATTGTGTTTTATATGTTTCATATGCTTTACGTGTATGAGTGTTTATTTTTATGTTGTTGTGAAGACTCAATAAGTATGATCATACACACCTCTAACTACTTAGCCTTGTGAAAGTAGAATAGGGCATCATTATCCGAGTATGTCGGTGGTTATCGATTAGATAGGATCCTCATTTACTTATGATTTATATACCGCAATTGATGCTTGCTTTTATTTATTGTCTCATATACGTCTGTGGATTTTGCCTCATATTATATATAATCAAAACTATGAAGTTGCTCACCAACATACGTGTTGACAAATATTATTTTATGCATTGTTACAGGTTTTATTATAGATTGATTGGAGTTTGAAGATGCTATCTTATTTGAGACCTTTTAGGTTATTAGAAAAATGAACAATTAAATTCTTATATTTGGTGTTATTTGTATGAACAAGATGTGTCACTTTTTGGTGATTGAATGAAATTAATGAGTTGTTTAAATATAGTCACTTTAATATTGTCTTGTGTTCTTGGGCAATCCATTGCATCCCGACATGTTCTGCCCCCTTTGGTCGGGGTGTGACAGATTGGTATCAGAGCCAAGATTATAGGATTGGCGGTTAGACGTAACGGCCTAGTATAGTTTTGGTTTAGGGTCCTTATACGTGTTGCTTATATGTGTTGCCCTACTTGATTGTTCATTACACTTATATATTTATTTTCTTATTTATTTCATTTAATCCCAAAAATATACACATGCACAGTATCCAAGGTATCCTTACCTTACCACAAAAAGATTTTTGTGATGTTTTTATGGATCACAAACTTAATTTGGATCATGTTATTTATAATCTCCTTAAAGCTTGACTCTATAACGGGTGTGTAGCCATATTAGAGGGCGAAACATTATGAAACAATCATTTGACAAAAAGATTCCAAGAATTGAAGGTGATTTACTTACCACTGATGGTTGAATTGTAGTGTTCGTCTTCTAGGCCAACGAACGTGTTATATATGTCAACAACTTTAAGTTGTCGAATGCAAGCGTTCCAGTTGCCTCATTATATTTTTGTTGGAAGCATAAGAGCCACGGTGATACGTGGACTAATGTTTTCAACATCCCGATTTCCTCATCGCTTACTTGTTATTGTTGTTATTACGATATTTGGGACAAAACGTGTAAAACACGATGATTTCGTGCACATGTTCAACTCCCCACTTTACCACGATTTTTAAGATTTAATGTTGGGGTAACTAGTCATGGTGGTTCATGCAAGTTTTCCCGCTTTTAAATCCTAGCACAATATTTTCAAATTTCAAAGACTTAACGTTTTATTTAATTACTTGATTTACTTACAAAAGAAATTCTTTTTTTCTAACATCTTCATCCTCATAACACTAGGACTCACAATCATTTAACATCCCATGTTTACATATCATCCTCATACTTATCTTAATTACCCCAAACTTATATCATTTCTCTTTTATTATTTTAGAATGCCTCATCTTCGACGCCACACTCACAAGACTAACTCTGGTCGTTGGATGGCCGCTATGGTTGCTAGAGAAATCGCCGCTATAATTCCCGGACTGATAACTCAAATTCAAGCCACCCAAGCCACCGTTACTCAAACCACACATAACCCCACACCTTTCGCCTTGAAAAATTTCACCGGTGCCAACCCATCTCAGTTTCATGGCAAGAACTGTGTCACTACTTTGTTGCAATGGTTCGAAAAGATGGAAAGCGTTTTCAATCTTTGTGAATGTCCCGAATCCAAGAAAACTACATACACATCAAATGCATGTTCGAGGGAACCGCCCACACTTGGTGGAATGGCGAAATATTCGCCAATGGGATGGAAGTAGCTATGTCAAGGAAGTCATGATGAAGAAATTTTGCCCAAAACATGAAATTCAAAAACTCAAATCTGAATTTTGCAAGAGAGTGGTGACAACTCCGCATACTCAAACCGCTTTCATGAGCTTAGTCTCTTGGTTCCTCACTCCGTCACTCCCCTCGAACGGGCAATTGACAAGTATGTCGGCGGTTTGCCTATGCAAATCCGCGAGTCGATGATGAGTAGTAAACCGCAAACCCTTCACGATGCAACTACCTTAGCCGGTGCTCTTTCCGAGAACCATGTCAAAGCCGGTACCCTCACCATCAAAAGCTCCAAGAAAACCAAAGAGAAGAATACTCCCGAACCATCAACCTACCCAAAGTTGACCCGCAACCTCAATCCATAAATTACTCCAACTCATCCCACCACTCCAAGAAGAAAAGCAAACCCAATCACTGAAACTATGTCGTCACTCACCCATCTCAACCTCAACCTCAATCACAATCCCAAGCACACCAAAACCGAAAACCGTATTCCGGCTGTCATCCTTTGTGTAACACTTGCCAACACCATCATCCCGCTTACTCCCCTTGCCACCAATGCATTAAGTGTAACAGCCATGGTCACCTTAGCAACGTGTGCCAAGAAGCCTCTCGTGGGCAACCCGCTCCTCCAAGATTTGCTACAACTAACCAAAACAGTCCCGTACCTTTTGCTCAAACTCTTCCTCGACCTTAAGTTTGTTTCAATTGTGGAGATCTGAATCATTTTCGCACTGCTTGTCCTCGACTTGCGTTTGTTAACCAAGCTCAAATCATGCCCACACCCTAATACCAAACCTAAGCCTACCAAGTTCAAACCTTTCAACCTCAAATCCCACAAATCTGGGCTCAACCGCTCCAAGCAATGCAAGCCCTTCCTCCTCCACCACACCCGCAAGCAATGCAAGCTCTCCATCCTCCTCCAGCTCAACAAGTCAACCACGGCAACCAAGGGCGTGCTTTTATGATGAACGCCAACCATGCTCAAGTTGTCAACGATGTGGTGAACGGTACGTTTACGTAAATGAGAATTTAGCTTCTTTATTATATGATACCGGAGCTGATAGGATTTTTGTTTCTTTTAAATTTGAATATATTCTTGCCGTACCCCGCACAAAACTTTCTCGCCCCTTTTCTGTCGAAGTCGCCAGTGGTAATTCCATCACCATCGATTCGGTTATTCGCAATTGTATCCTCACTTTTTGCAAGCACGTATTCTCGATTGACCTCATCCCGATGCAAATGGGAAGTTTTGACATCATAATAGGCATGGATTGGTCAGCTTTGCACCGTGCCGAATTCATTTGTGATGATAAATTCATTCGAATCCCGCTCGTCAATGGTAAAACCCTCAAAGTCTTTGGCAAAACGATTCCCAAGAAACTCAACCTTATGTCGTGCTCCCAATCCTGAAAGTACTTGCGCCAAAAGACGTTCCAATCCTAGTCCAAGCGGTAGTGAAAGACCTCAAAGAAAACAAAATTCAAGACATTCCCGTAGTTTGTGAATTTCCCGGAGTTTTTCCCGAAGATGTCTCTGGTCTCCCGCCCATTCGTCCGGCTGAATTTCGAATCGACCTTGTGCCCGGCGCGACTCCGTAGCCAAGGCTTCCTATCGCCTAGCTTATTCAGAATTGCAAGAGTTATCGAACCAACTTCAAGAACTCTCCGATAAGGGCTTTATCCATCCAAGCTCTTCCCATTGGGGCGCTCCCGTCCTCTTTGTGAAAAAGAAAGATGGCTCGTTTCGTATGTGTATCGATTACCATGAACTCAATAAACTCATCATAAAAAATCATTACCCTTTGCCTCGATTCGACGACCTCTTCGATCAACTCCAAGGCGCAACTTGCTCCTCCAAAATCTATCTTCGATCAGGTTATCATCAATTGTGTGTTCATGAAGACGACATTCCTAAAACCTCTTTTCGTACTCGGTATGGACATTACGAATTATTGGTTATGCCTTTCGGATTAACCAATGCACCCGCGATATTCATGGAACTCATGAACCGTGTTTGCAAACCATTCTTGGACAAATTCTTTATTGTTTTTATCGATGACATCCTCATCTTCTCCAAGACCAAAGCCGAACATGAGCATCATTTACGTTCCATTCTTGACCTCCTAAGAAAAGAACAACTTTATGCCAAGTTCTCAAAATGTGAATTTTGGTTAAAAGAAGTTCAATTTTTGGGACACATCGTCAACGATAAAGGTATTCATGTTGATCCTGCCAAAATCAAGGCCGTAAAAAATTGGAAAACTCCATCAACACCCACGGAAGTTCGATCTTTCCTTGATATGGCCGGGTATCATCGGCGACTCATTCTTAACTTTTCCAAAATCGCGTAACCCCTCACTGCACTAACTCATAAAGGAAAACCTTATGAATGGGGACCGAAACAAGAAGAAGCTTTCCAAACTCTAAAGCATATGCTTTGCAATGTTCCCGTCTTAATCCTTCCCGATGGAAACGATGACTTTGTGGTATTTTGTGATGAATCCAACCAAGATCTCGGTTTCGTTATCATGCAACGAGGTCAAGTTATCGCATATGCCTCAACGAAACTTAAGGTTCACGAAAAGAATTACACGACTCATGATCTCGAACTTGGTGCCGTCGTTTTCGCTCTCAAAATCTGGAAACATTATATTTATGGCACAAAATGTGTTGTATTCACCGATCATAAAAGTCTTCAACACATCTTGACCAAAAAGATCTCAACATGAGACAACGTCGATGGGCCGAATTACTTAGTGATTACGATTGCGAAATTCGCTACCACCCCGGTAAAGCGAATGTTGTAGCCGATGCCTTTAGTCGTAAAGTTAATGTCAAATCCATTATGCTTCATAGCATCATCATCGAAAACCGATCTCCAAGACCTCATCAATCGAGCCCAATGCACCTCCATTAATGAAGGCAATATGTATGACGAAATGTCATGTGGAGCCGAACTTCAACTCGAAACCAAACCCGATGGTTTGCTTTATTTTCTTAATCGTTTGTGGGTTCTCGAACGAGATGACTTCGTACTTTCATTCTCAACGAAGCTCATATGTCGCAGTATTCCGTGCATCCCGATGCGAATAAAATGTACTTCGGTGTTTTTATTGGTGGCCGGGTATGAAAAAAGACGTAACACTTTATGTCTCGAAATGTCTTACTTGCTCAAAGGTTAAAGCAGAACATCAAAAACCTTTTGGTTTACTTGAGCAACATGGGAAGACATTGCTATGGACTTTATCAACAAATTACCCTCCACTCAAAAGTAAAATGATAGGATTTGGGTAATCATTATCGATTAACAAAATCGGCTCACTTCATCCCGATCCGAGAAAAGTACTCCGTCAAACAACTCGCTCAAATCTATGTTCGTGAAATTGTATGTCGCCATGGTATTCCATTGACCATTATTTCCGATCGTGATGCTCGTTTTTGACCTCCAGTTTTTGGAAATCACTCAAAGAAGCTTTGGGCACTCGCTTTGATCTTAGAACCGCTTATCACCCTCAAACCGATGGCCAATCCGAGCGTACAATCCAAACCCTTGAAGATATGCTTCGATCTTGTGTTCTTGATTTTGGTGGAAATTGGGATTCTCATCTCACGCTTATCGAATTCTCATACAACAATAGCTATCATTCTAGCATTGATATGGATCATTTCCAAGCCCTTTATGGTCGTAAGTTTCGTTCCCCGATTTGTTGGAACTAGATTGGTGAAGCCCAAATCACCGGTCCCGAGATGGTCCAAGACACTACCGATCGTATCGATCAAATCCAAATAAATATTCTCTCTGCTAGGAGTCGTCAAAAGAGCTATGCCGACAAACGGCGAAAGCCCCTCGAGTTCAATGTTGGCGACCTTGTCCTTCTCAAAGTATCCCCTTGGAAGGGGGTAGTCCGTTTTGAAAAAAAGGAAAACTAGCATCCATATTGTAGGTCCATTCAAAATCCTCGAAAGGATCGGAAAAGTGGCTTATGAACACGAGTTACTACAAGAACTTACCGGTGTCCATCCAACCTTTCATGTCTCAAACCTCAAAAAGTGCTTAGCCAAAGGTAATCTTCGTATACCTCTCGATGAAGTAAGTATCAACGAAACCTTGCAAATGATCGAAAACCCGTTGAAATCATGGACCGCAATGAGAAATGAACCAAACGTAGCCTCATCCGTTTAGTTAAAGTCCGTTGGGAATCAGGGCATGACGCTGGATTTACTTGGGAACGAGAAGACGAGACGAAGGAAAAGTAGGGAAGACTGTGACATTCGTCATTTTAGGTTTTACTTGTATTTGTATTTGTATCAAAAACCCAACCCGTTTTAATCTTTCGGAACCGTCTTATTAATAAAATGTTGGGTTTTATGTTCGTATATGTTACACAAATGTCGGATCAAGAAAACATCCTTTTCAGTACGTTAAACCTCTTTATGGCTAAAAACAACTTAAAACAAACTTAAGGGACTAAATGTGTCAAATACCAAAAGCTGGAACCAACCCCCCCCCCCCCCCCCAAGTGGCGCCACCACCAAGACCAGGGTGGTCGCACATCACCTAACTCTATCTGCAGATCACCAACTCGTTTTTCTTGTTGTTTTGTGTATTGTCTGACCTTTTTAACTTAACCAAATGCATGTAACCCTTAAAAGAAACATTATAGCCAACCCCTCACCCTTTTCCTATATAAACAAGTCCCTTGCACCCATTTTCGTTTGCTCCTTCTTCTCCAAACTCTCTCAGTCTAAGATCCAAGTATCCATTCTTCAAGTTCTTAATAGTTTGACTCTTCAAGGTCAAACTAATACTAATATTTGTTTCTAACTAACTCTTGTTACTTAAAGATTGATATTATAACTTGTCTAAAACATATTCCCCTTGTTTCCGTGGCTTTCCCGTCTCCGGCCATGGTCGGTTTCGATATTGCTACACAATGCTACATGGAGGACTATTATAGTCCTTGACAAATACTTTAATTTAAGCTTTAATTTTGTTTAGGCTTATTAATATTGTTTTGTCCTTACTTACTTTTAGTTTCCAAATCATTTTATTAGTTCAATGGTATTTGGGTATGTGGTAGCCATCCTCGGTTTCATCCCGATCCAAGAACCGAACCAAAACCGAACTTTTGTTTAAATACTTTATTGTTAACATACTGTATGTAGAACTTGAGTATTATCATTTCTAAGTTTGTTTAAATGAGTTCTATGGTATTGGGCATGTGGTAACCATCCTCGGTCTTATTCCGAGTCAAGGACCAAGCCAAGACCGAACTCGCGTTTAGATGCTTTATATTTAAAATGATTTAATAATATGTTACATGTAAGATTAATTCTAAGTTCATTTTAATAAGTTCTATATGGTATTGGGTATGTGGTAACCATCCTCGGTCTTATTCCGAGTCAAGGACCGAACCAAGACCGAACTAAACCAAGTTCACTCTGCACTAGTTGTGTTTTGAGCCACAGAATCTCATATTTTCTCTAAACTATATTATAAACTAATTTTAATTGTTTTATCAAAACACTTGGTATATCTAACTTGATCTTATAACATGTTTGGATCGACAAAACCAAACACTCGCTTAACGGACGTCGAGGTTCTTCTTAATAGAACTATATACTTGGTTAAGCTTCTTTTGATTTCATTGAGTTATCACATAACATTTAATACTTTGGAATCTCGGCTTCGAGTTTGACCAATTATCAAGACTCAAACCGACAAATCCAAACACTCGTAAAATCTCATTTTAGGAATCCATTTAACTTTGCAATATGCAATTATACCCAAATATTTACTTAACAAAGGTTAAGTAAAAACTAATGAATAGAATATTGAGACCCGACTTTGAGTAAACTTACTTTTCTAAAACCATTACTTTAATTCTTATGTATTTACATTTTAACCTTCAAACTTAATTATTTATTTTACTTGTCAGGTTATTTTATAAGCTTTTAAAATCATCTATTAACTCAAGACCCTTTTTGGTCTTGCTCGTTGAACTTACCCTTCCCCGTTTTATCGCAAACTAACCTTCAAGTTACTTATTTCATGCGAGTACATTTCATCCCCCATTTTCATTTTTATACTCTTGGGGTAACATGCATACTTATTCAAAACAATAATGATTTATAATACTCTATCCTCAAACCACAAACTCTAGGGTGTATGATACTTAGAATACTTGCTCTATTGTGTTTTATATGTTTCATATGCTTTACGTGCATGAGTGTTTATTTTTATGTTGTTGTGGAGACTCAATAAGTATGATCATACGCACCCCTAACTACTTAGCCTTGTGCAAGTAGAATAGGGCATCATTATCCGAGTATGTTGGTTTCTACCAATTAGAAAGGATCCTCATTTACGTATGATTTATATACCGCAATTGATGCTTGATTTTATTTATAGTCTCGTGTACGTTTTTATTTATAGTGTCATATACGTTTGTGGATTTTGCCTCATATAATATATAATCAAAACTTTTAAATTGCTCACCAACATACGTGTTGAAAAATATTATTATATGCATTGTTACAGGTTTGATTATTGGTTGATTGGAGTTTAAAGATGCTATCTTATTTTAGACCGTTTAGGTTATTAGAAAAATGAACAATTAAATTCTTATATTTGCTGTTATTTGTATGAACAAGATGTGTTACTTTTGGTGATTGAATGAAATTAATGAGTTGTTTAAATATTGTCACTTTAATAGTGTCTTGTGTTCTTGGGCAATCCATTGTATCTTGGCATGTTCCGCCGTCTTTGGTCGGGGTGTGACATTAAGGTACGTTACAACGTTGTTTGTTATTTGTAGTAGTTCAAAACTCTATTACAAAAATAAACCATCCAAATTTTTGTAATACTTCAACTGTTTTTAACATAAATAAAACGGAAAATAACTACAGATATTGAAACATGGATGTTACATAAACAGGTATATGTTGTCAGGTAATCAGGTAGGGTAAATAAGTATATCAACAAATCTCATACATGTCAAATCCTGTGAAAAATAATTCAAAAGTAATCTCAAACCCGGTCCCACCCCTGATAAGGACCCTATACTTAACCTAGATGTTTTGGGTTTTTCTATTTGGTTTGAGTTTTGATGCCATTACTAGACAGATCTCCCTCCACATGTGTACCCACTAGGGGTGTTCAAAATCGGATATCTGGACCTTCCAGGTAGTGGATTTGACTATTCGAATCCATATCTGAATCTTTGGATATCCGTTCGAATAGTGAACCGAATATCCGAAAATTTGCCCCAAATAAAAGAAAAGTAAAAAAAGGAAAAACTTGTTTTAAACATAAAATTGCAACATCTTAAGAATCCAGGTTTTGCAATCCAACAAACTAAACAAATTGTTCAAAATACAAACAAACAAACAAACAAAATACACAATCCATTGTTCAAAATAAACACAGTCTACTGCTTCAAAGTAATCTACCTATTCTAATAAAAGAAAATAATTGTGGACACGTGTCGTTTTGTGGTTAATCTTCGTAACTTTTCTCCCTTCAAACTAATAACCCTTTTTTTATACATATGGATCTTAATTAACCATAATATATGTCACAAATCAATAAGTATTCATTTTCCTTAATTTATATTATATTTATAACATGATTAAATTATTCATTTTCCTTTAAATCTATATATAATATATCGATACATTTTTATAAAAATAAATATTTACATATTATACTACTATACGCTGTTAAAATATATTCCACAGCATACTTGGTGAAATCCAAAAATCAACAACAAAAGTGTTTGTTAAAGATTGAAAAGAATATAATTTCAAATGAACATTAACATATTATACTATGCATATGTATAATTGTTGAAGATTGTATATAAAAAATAACTTGAATATTCTTTCATTTAACGAAACAAATTTTAATCATTTAATTATATATATATATATACTTAAAAGTTGATGAGTTAAGTGTAATTTTAGTACCTGTGGTTTGTGCAATTACGCTACTTTAGTACTGAATTTGAATTTTTTGCAAATGGCTACTTCACGTTTCCAAAACTTGCTATTTTAGTATATTTTTTCTAACTCCGTCTATTTTGTTCATTAAATCAGGGGTAAATTAGTAATTTTATTTAATTTTTCTATTTTCTCTTTTCCTTTAATCAAAATACCCTTCAAATCAAAACATCAAACACCCAATCCCACTCAACCCATAGATATACAATTCAAATTCCACCAAACCAAATCTCCAACTCATTTTTTAATCTTGATAATGGGTTTCGGTGATCAAATCCCAATCTCAATTTCAAAACCCCAATTAAATCACTAACCCTTTTTTATCCTCCAACCTTCCATTTCTCAATTTGTTCTACCAGGTTGATTACTCAATCGACAGTGGATCTCCGACGAACACCACCGTCGGCGGCCGTGTCTTCATTTTGACAATCTAGCTTCCAATTACTTAATAGCCTGACCAAACGTTCTCGTTGATACCTCCGTTAATTCAATCCCGGCATCTGAATATTCCTAACTTACCGAACAACGAGAATCATCTCCAAATGTCGTCATAGCTTCAAAATAACCAAATCGGGGTCAGATTTCGTATCGAAGACGAAGATGGTGTAACCCGTCTATCCGCCTCTATCTCAAATCAGATCTGCATCAGGACAAAGATTGTGGTGGTTCTCGAATGTCGGTGGTGCTGTGATAGATGGAACGACGGAGTGGTGGTAGATGGTTGGGAAGTAGAGGGAGGAACAATTCCGGTGGCGGTAGCAGATGAACTGTAATTACAATGGGGGAGTTGAGGGAGAGAGAGAGGGAGACGGTGGTTGTATGGTTAAGAGACATAAATGATTGTCGATGGGTTTTGAACTTTGATTATTTTAGTATTCTAATTTGTTTTGTTTTTTAGAGTATAAGGTATTTTGGTTAAAGCAAAAAAGATAAAACATATAAAAAAAAAGAAAATTACCAATTTACCCCTGATTTAACGGACAAAATAGACGAAGTTAGAAAAAAGCACTAAAATAGCAAGGTTTGGAAACGTGAAGTAGCCATTTGCAAAAAATTCAAATTCGGTATTAAAGTTGCGTAATTGTACAAACCACAGGTACTAAAATGACACTTAACTCAAAGTTGATTCATTTTTTGAAAATCAATCAATTTATATATAGACTTTTTCCTGTACATTGCCATAAAAACTTTATAAATTATAAATATATGATTTAAATTTATCCATAAAAACTATATATATATATAATATTTAATATTTAATAAATTTATCCATAAAAACTTTATAAATTTTGTAACATCCCAAAAATTCAAAGAATAATATTTAATAATTATTTAATTATGATGAAAAAGTTTATTTAAGTTAGTAGAGAGATAATAAATAATAATAATAAAGGTGAAAGGTTAAGTAGGCTAATTAGATGGAATTAAATATAGACCAAACAGGAAAGATGAGCCTTAGGTCCATGGGCTTAAGGGAGTATAAATACCCCTTAAACCCTAATTCTTTTCATTTCCATCCATCTCTACACCATAGCCTACACATTAAAAACGCACACTTAAGAGAAACACCCTCTACTCTACTATATTCAACAATCTGAGACCAACCGAGGGTAAGAAATGATTTATCTTAGCTATACCAACATAGTAGACCCTGACACCGCAGCCCCGCGATGTCGTACAAGTCGTTTGGATCTACGTGGAGCTGCGGTGTCGGTTAAGATAAGAATAAGTAAATAATTAGTGATGAAATGTAATGTTTAAAACGAAGATTTGATTTGACTAAATAATTAAATTTCATGAGGTTTTTAGTAAAGACTTATTAATGAAAATAAATTTTTTTCCAAATTGACATGGCAGCTTAACCCCAGCCAGGGGCTCTGCACCTTGGACCCTGCTAAGGACTGCCGCCCCTAGAACCCTGCTGCTAGGGGCGCTGCCCCCGGACCTCTGTAGTTAAGGGTTACAATAACTTAGAAGTATGGTATAACTAAAAGTAGTTAATTGATACTATGATTAATACACAGTTAGGCGTGCACAGCTCAAGAAGGGTATTACATTAAATTCAGAAAGGAATCACCTACATGTGAGTTTCTAGCCCCATTTCCTTGTTTTTTCGGGGCTGTGTGCATACTCGATGTGAATAGTTAATACACTTACCTTAAATGGTAATTATATGCCATATATGATATGTGTGATGGTTATCGAGATTATTGTCACACCCTCAAAATCCACTAACGGAGTTTTACCGTCAGAGGGTGTGAACTAACAGGATCGGAATCATTAGTTATAATCAAACCATAAAACAAAGTTTCAAAACCATGAAAACGTTTACGAGTAATTAAATGCGGAAGCGTAAAACCATAGATACCAATGTTACGTCACGCAGGACGACTTAAAACCCAATGATAACAGTTTAAAATAAGTTTGCGTAATTAAAAATGTTTCAAGCAATGCATGTTCCTAAACCGCGCGCCCGCCTCAGCTACCTGAGAATAACATACTAAAAGTGTCAACACGGGGTTGGTGAGTTCACAAGTTTATATAAAATAAAGCGTTTAGCGTTTGCGTTCAGCGTTATGCGTTAAGCGTTTTGCGTTACCAGATAGTGTTATGTCAATTATATATCTATAGGTAGCTAGCCTATAAAACAAGTATCACTAAGTGTTCGACACCGAAGCTGACTGTTTATCATTTGCCTTGCCACCAGGTCATCCAGACCATGGTATGTGTTTAGCCAAGATTACACCCACTCGACCTCCAGTCGAGTTTAGCGTTGGGTGGGGTTTGTCAAACCCAGTAGTACTACTCAACAGTGACTCGCTATTATCCAAATATTAACCGGTTCGATGTGAATGAAGGACTTTAGTTATTGCGTTTGCCACTTAGTCTTTACAAGTGATATATAATCTATATTAACAAAATCTTAAATGCGTTTTGGAGTATGTTATCTCCCCCAAGTGAAAAGCGTTTAAAAAGTTTAAAAGGGGAAAGTGAAACTCACTGTTTGCGAAGAATTCCCAAAATAAATCACCAAGTGATGCGCGTCACAGAAAACTCTCTTTAGCGTTCTAAAACAACAAGGAGATTTTCTAAGTATCGGAACTAATATCGAGTCTCTAGACCCGGCACATAATTCCTAATCACAAGATACGTTTCGTGTTTGTTTGTGAATCGTGTGTGACTTAACGAGTACATTTGTGATACGATACGTGTGTGAACAATTATTTACGTGTCATGTATTAATAACGTATATCACTAGCAACTATTCCCCGCAGGGGTAATTTGGTCAAAATACCACACTTATTTAGCAAGTATTCCCCGCAGGGGCAATTTGGTCAAAACATAACAATTAACTAGCAACTAGCACTTTTCATGCATTTTCACAAAGTTCGGCAGTTAACTTTACCGAGACAGAATTCTACTTGAAAGATTATACTATTCCAGCGATCATAGCATCTCAATTAATTCATCAAAAATCATCACAAAAGCATACATGTATTAGGTTTCCAGAACATGTTTTATTTTATTTTTATTCCACATAGGTTTCTCACAATGATCAAAACATTACAGCAAACTCATAACAGTCAAATTCATGCGCAACAGAATGTTATTTGAAATTCCCGTTAAATGAAAAATCCAACAGATGCAAGACCACTTGGGTTAGGTTTCTAACTCAACAAGTCAATTTCCAGAAGTGGAACCAACCCAATTGGTCTCGTAGTTCATGAGATATAATATTTACAAAACAACCTAACAGCAGGTCTAACAACTCAGCTTTGCATAACGTTCTTGTAAAATCATAAAAGTTAACTCTTCGACGTCCAAAAATTGCAAATTTATATTCTTTAGAAACTAGACTCAAACTAGTTTACTGTAGTATCAATAATCTCAACCAATTTTCACATTTACACTTCGTTACAGTCACTTAAACAACAATAACACAATCTGTCCAGAAACTGTTTGCATCCAAACTCAACACATTAACTATCTATGGACCATCATGCATTCATATAAAACTCTAGACTCCATAATCACTATCCATGCACATCAATTACACATTACATACATGATTAGGGTTTTTGTTTGAACTCAAATCAAAGACACAAGCAATCAACATGTAACAATATCCATTCTAGTTATCAAATCATCATCAAATCAACAACAATCATAAGAACTACATACACACATAATCGGCTTCTAGGGTTTTCAATTAACCCATTAAACATCAAAATTAAGTATAAAGGATGCATAGGATAGTCGTTTATACCTTCCTAGCACCTTAATCTTCAATCAAAGGCTTGAATTCTTGGTTGTATGTGTGTGTATAAGTGGCGGCAGCCAAGCGAAGCCAAGGGAGAGTCCGATCAGGATTGTGGGGGAAGAAAAGAATGAGTTAGGGTTTTATTATTATTATTATTTATAATAATCTATGTTACACTTTGGCCCCTCCACTTCTAAGTATTACTTATCTAGCTTAACTAACTTGTTTACATCTTGAGTTAGTGTTTATAACGATGTTATCACACAACACATAAGTCTAACACATAGTTATCACATAATTACTGTTTTGACGTTTTTCGTTTATTCACAAATCGTTTGCGTCAACTCGTTTGCGTTTCGGTGCAATTCCTGAAAGACTACACATGTAGTAAGTGTTAAGCGTCATTTAAACCCTAGTTTAAATGTAATGAGGTGTGCGTTATAGATTCAATGATCTTTAAGTTTGAATTGACGGAGTTGAGTTAACGGAGTTAACCTGAAATTGACGATTGTCACAATTATGAATAAATGCTTTTCGGTACGTGAACGATCTTCGGATATTGCACATATCGCCAAGGAATGTAAGTGTTAGAATGTAACATCACGTAAATTTCGGGCCAAAAATGTCAAGTTTCCAAAGTCAAGAGATCAATTCTGCCAATTTCCAAACTCCAGGGACTAATATGTAAATTCTGTTTTCTGAACCCATCGCGCTACGCGACAGGGTTAAGAAAGACACCCATCGCGTACCGCGATGGGGTGTCTGACACGGATTGACACGTGTGCCACGTGGCACACGGTGGCAGAGTCTGCTGCCACGTGTCACCACGTGTTGACACGTGTGGCGGCGCCTGCCATGTGTTGACACGTGGCAGGTCTAGGGGTCTGACCCGCCAGGCCTACGTCGCGGTACGCGACGGGCCAGCCCAGAAACCCATCGCGTACCGCGATGGGGTCCAAGATCAGCCCTATAAATAGGGGTTACGGGTTCATGCCATTCTCACCTCAAAAATCACACACATACTCTCTCTCTAGACTCTCACACTACCTCGTAAAGCGTGCCCTTGATCCATCCCAATAAACGTGCCCCGAACCTCGTTTTCCGTGCCCGTTACCTCGATATACGTGCCAGTACCCGACATCCCGAACAAGAAGGAGGTACTGTCCGACGACCCCCGGTGATTTTCTCGAAGTACGTGCCAAAGGTGTTGACGTCTCGAAAAGCGTGCCAAGTGTAAGAAGGTGTTGATCAAGTAGAAGATGATAAGCAAGCGACGTCGAAGTGCTGCCTAAGTGTCTAGGGTATTGCCAAGCCAAGCAAGGTAGGCATAATGCCCAACCAAAATAATAATAAAATATTGAAAGGGCTTAATACCCTAAGTCAATATTATTCTCGATTAACGAAAGAAATATATAACAAAGAAAAGAAAGAAAAGAAAGATAAAATATATATATGAATATATATAAAGATAAGATTATTCTTTGTTATAGAAATATATTATTTAAGTATTATGAATATAATTAAATAATAAAAGAAATATGTTTCTTGAAGAAGAAGAAACGTCGGGTTTTCAATATAAACTAAAGGTTTATAAATTACTATTAAAACTAAAGGTTTTAAAGTGAATAAATATGAACTAAAGGTTCATCGAGATGATAAGACTAAAGGTCTTAAGCCGGATCGTGTATCCGACTAATGAATGTTATACTCGTACTATAGGTGCGAGATAGCAAAGGAAGAACTAACGAACGGTGTTGGAAGCTACATGAGGCTATGTGTCTCTAAAAACATTGTAAATAAGAGTATAAGCCAGCCCTCAGGCTATGGTATACGTTTATCTGGATCCTTACATTTGAGGAACGCGGTGGGCACATCGCACCACGCTTGGTCACGACCTCCAGCCACGATGGGCCGGACCTAAGTTACGTCCGAGAGGGGAATGGCCATGTGTATATTTATGATACCTAAGTTATGTCATAAACGCTGCGGTGTTTCGCTGAGGTGGCCTAGTGCAGAGACTCGAGTTTATGATGATTGTTTAACTTGATTATTTCTAAGCCAAGATGGGCCGAGGCTTATGTAGTCTCGAGTGGTAATTAAGTAAAGTAAATGTTTTTGCGTCAGCATATTCACCAGCATACGTTGCTGACGTATTTTATTCAACATTTTGCAGGTAATCAAGATTAGAGCTTGAAAGGACGAAGAAGCTTAAGTATCCGATGGCTCGGATAACTTTTATGTAAATATTAAAACGTATAAACAAGTAAAACCAAACGAGACTTGCGTCTCGTCTTTTGTATTGTAAATATTTATAATATCGATCCTTTGTTTTTATAAAGTCTTCCGCTTAAACCCGCAACTCTGATTTATTTACAAACACGATACCAACTGTGGGTCACACTCCTAGGCCTAGATTGGGGGTGTGATAGGTTGGTATCAGAGCCATCAATCTTAGCGAATTGGGTATCATAAAACAATACCCAAGCTTCGATTCAAGCATAGGAAATAATTATTTGTTTATTTGAATAGGGATAAGATTGGTAGGTAACCCTTTCTTTACCTCTCTACATTCTAAACCACCCAAAAAGATGTCGTATGAAGAATTAATGAAGTATTATGATAATGAAGCAAGAAGAGCAATGAAGTATTATAAATTCCCCAAGGACATCATGAGTAAGGATTACTTTGAGTCATTTTTCAACTCCAACGAAGGACCTAGCCAACATCCTAACATGGAACCAAGTCCTATCTATCATTTGGATAATACACCACATGAAGTGTACCAACCGCCGAGACACTCGAGTTATCATTCCACAAGTCTACCTATGTATCAACCATCGGAGGTACCGACATATTATCCTTCCGAAATTCCGACTTATCAACCCATGGAGACTCCACCCCATTACTCAGATCCAATATATGCCACCAGATCCACACCTGTCATATTATTTCCTCGCAAACTTACCAATCAAGGAGGAACCCAAATCTCCATCTTCCAAATGGATGAAATATCACTCCGACCAAAGGAGGTGGCATACCGGCTTTTCAACCATGGATACTGCCAATTCTCAAGGGCAATCCCACAAGCCCAAGATGAGGGTGATTATGACATACGAAAAGATTCACATGCCGGCAATGACGGAAGAAGAACTGGAGGAAGAATACCCGGACAACCTGAATGAAATAAACACACCGGAGGAAGAACAAACACCAAGTTATGGGTCCATGGATCCGTACATGAAATTTCTTCAAGAACTTAAGAGTAAGGCATCATCAAGTATCCCACCTTATCAAGGCGAGATTCCATCCATTGAAGAACAGGCCAATGAAATCCGTGAACAGAATGAAGCAGCTAATGAATTCTTCAATTATCCTACCGACGAGATTGCATCACTATACCCAGATCCCAAGAACCACTACGACATTGTGATGATGGGTTACCGCGACCCACCACCAAGATATGGGTATCCTACTGACATACCGCAGTCCCAGGAGGAGCATTTGGATCGAGCCCTACAAGAGACTGATTAGTTGAGGAAGAAAATTCATGTTGATAGAAAGAAGAAAAAGAAGATGGGAAATAAACTACTTCGCAAATACACCAAACTCACCAAAGTTGTGAAGAAGTTTATGAGAGATTGAGAAGATGATGGAATAGGCGACGAAGTTTGTGTGTAAAATAGTTGTATAATATGTGTAACTTATGTAATAAGGATATGATCTTATATATCATTTTAAACGATATATAAAGTATGTTTATGATATGTATATGAATGTGAAATAAATAAAACTTGTATAATAAGAAAAGAAATATGTTAAATTTCAGATCAAAAAGTTACAAAAGATAAAAAGATTTAAAAAGAGAATGTCTAGACAAAGCGATAACCGTGAGGTTTCCCGAAAGGAAGCCGAGAAACGAGAAGCTAAAGGGAAAGGTCCCGAGAAAGCACAAGAGGATCCGATTCCCAAAATATACATGAATCAAATACAACAAATGATCGATAAAGCTGTTAAAGAAGCATCTGAAAATAGATCCCAAACAAAACATTCACATTCTGAAAATCCTTCTCGAAAGTCTGTTTCCAAACCACGATCCAGACCTTACCGCATGGACGAAAGCATGCATAAATCAAATGCCGATTGAGGCATGAGACAAGAATTTAAGAAACTTAAAATTGGTGGTTGTACGTTTAAAGACTTTAAGTATTACGGACCAAAAGAAAGGAGCCATAAATACTGTAAGGTGGCTCGAAGAAATGGAAACAATAGTTATCACAAGCAAGTGTACGGAGGAGGAAAAGATCCAATACTCCGCCTTGATGTTCAAGGGCGAAGCACATGAGTGGTGGAACGCATTACTCTTGAGTAGGGTAAGAGAAGTGATATATAGTTTAACATGGAACGAATTCAAGGAGTTGTTGATGTCAAAGTTCTGTCCGATGCACGAGACAGACCAGATCCAAACCAAGTTCTTAGCTCACAAGGTTGTTGGAACAAACCTTCGTGAGTACAACACGAAATTTCACGAGTATTGCCGTTTAGTGCCCCAGCTGGTTACCCCGGAATCCAGCAAAGTCACACGTTACATATAGGGACTACCACGTGAAATTCATGACATGGTGATATCGCACTTGCCACAAACTGCTGACTCCGCGATGGAGTTAGCAGGATACTTGATGGGCGGAATGATCCGCAATAAAGAAGAAGATAAGAAGGTCGTGACGACTCACAACTCAAGGAAAGGAGGAGATACCCGCTTCAAGGGTAAAGGGGTTGACCAACGAAGGTCTAACTCCAATTTCGACGTTCCTCAATGTAAAATTTGCATGAAGTGTCATCGAGGTAGATTCAACTTTGCTTCCCGAGTCTGTGAATCGTGTAATAGACCTGGCCATGCCACGACCGATTGTTGGAAGAAGTTAATGACTTGCTACAACTGTAAGGAAATGGGACATCTTAGCTTTGAATGCCCCAAAAATAAGCCCGCAACTGGTGGCGCGGGTGGTAGAGGTCAGAAGAATGTGCCCAAGTAGGGCCATGCGAGAGTTTTTGTTCTTGACACAAAGAAAGCGGCTGACATGCCGGAAACTATAACCGGTACGTTTCTTGTTAACAACGCCTATGCTAGAGTATTGTTTGATTCAGGAGCCAATTTAAGTTCTATAGATTATAAATTTTGTAGTCTATTAAACGAACCTTTAATCAAACTTAATAAAAATTGTTAAAATCTCTGAAGCTTTAGAAAACGGAAAAATCTTGTTAGCCGGTTATGTTTTGCCTATTCAATTGTTACCCATGACTCTTGCTGGTTTTGATGTTGTATTGGGTATGAATTGGTTATCCGACAACCATGCACATATCCTTTTCAATACCAAGACTGTTGAACTCCAAGCCCCCGATAAACGTACCATACGACTTGAAGGGGATAAAGACGCTGGCCAAGTTAGCCTAATCTCTATAATAAGAGCTAACAAATGTTTGAATCAAGGATGCTTAGCATTCATGGCCTACGTCACCGAATAATCCAAACCCAAAGAAATCAAGGACGTTCCTGTTGTTTCTGATTATGCCGATGTATTTCCTGATGAACTCCCCGGCATTCCTCCCGATCGTGAAGTAGAGTTTAGAATCGACCTTATTCTCGGTACTGCTCCGATCGCCAAAGCGCCTTATCGCCTCGCACCAACCGAGATGAAGGAATTGAAGAAACAACTTGACGAACTACTCGAGAAAGGATTTATTCAACCAAGTTCATCACCATGGGGAGCGCCAATACTATTTGTTAAGAAGAAAGATGGATCCATGTGGATGTGCATCGATTACCGAGCTCTTAATAAAGTTACCATCAAGAATCGTTATCCACTTCCGCGTATTGATGACTTGTTCGATCAGCTTCAAGGTGCTAGCTATTCTCCAAGATCGATCTTCGTTCTGGCTATCACCAACTTAAGGTTCAAACTGAAGACATTCCTAAAACCGCCTTCCGAATGAGGTATGACCATTATGAGTTCACCGTTATACCATTCGGACTCACCAATGCGCCAACCGCATTTATGGATATGATGAACCGTATCTGCAAGCCTTATTTAGATAAATTTGTAATCGTTTTCATCGACGACATACTTATTTACTCTAAATCTAAGGATGATCACGAGAATCACCTTCAAACCTTACTTGAAATTCTAAGAACCGAGAAATTGTACGCCAAGTTCTCGAAATGCGAGTTTTGGTTACACGAAGTGTAATTTCTTGGTCACATAATAAACATTAATGGAATTCAAGTAGATCCCGCTAAGATTGAAGCTATCTCAAAGTGGGAAGTTCCAAAGTCGCCAACCGAGATCCGAAGTTTCTTGGGATTGGCCAGCTACTATCGAAGGTTTATCGAAAATTTTTCCCGAATCGCTGTTCCCTTAACTTCTCTAACTCGTAAAAACATTAAATATGAATGGGGAACAAAGCAACAAGAGGCATTTGATATACTTAAACAAAAGCTTGCCCAAGCTCCTATACTGGCCTTGCCAGAAGGTATTGAAGACTTCATGGTCTTTTGCGATGCGTCACATTCCGGTTTGGGATGAAAGTTATAGCCTACGCCTCTCGACAACTTAAGGTGCACGAAAAGAATTACACAACTCACGATCTAGAGTTAGGCGCCATAATCTTTGAACTTAAGATATGGAGGAACTATCTCTATGGAGTAAGATTCATCGTGTACACCGATCACAAAAGTTTAAAACACATATTCAATCAAAAAGAGCTTAATATGCGCCAACGACGCTGGATGGAAACTCTTAACGACAATGATTGCGAGATCGTCTATCACGAAGGTAAGGCTAACGTTGTGGCCGACGCCTTAAGTCGGAAAGAGCACGAAAAACCAAATAGATTCTGAGCGTTAAGGCTAGAACTTCAAATTGATCTTATTGACCAAATCAAATCCATGCAAACTCAAGCGATTAATGAAAACCAAATCTCCAATGAAAAACGAAACGGCACCATTGACTCGCTATTCAAGGGTGAAGATGGTATTCTAAGACTTGGCAACATAATTTGGGTATCAAACGTTGGAGGATTGCATGAGAAAATCTTAAACGAAGCCCATAAGTCCAAGTATATGATGCATCCCGGAAGCGACAAAATGTACCGAAATCTTAAAGCAAATTATTGGTGGAACGGAATGAAGAAGGATGTCGCTTCGCATGTGGCAAAATGTCTTACTTGTTTAAAAGTCAAGGCCGAACACCAAAGGCCTTCGATATTGCTTCAACAACCCGAACTTCCCGTGTGGAAATGGGAGTTAATAACCATGGACTTCATAACCAAACTCCCAAAGATGACTCGACAACACAATGCGATATGGGTGATTGTGGACCGTTTAACCAAGTCCGCACATTTTATACCTATTAACGAGTCGTATTCTATGGATAGATTAGCACGTCTCTATGTAAACAACATCGTTGTGTTGCATGGAGTACCTCTGTCTATAATCTCCGATCGAGACAGTCGTTTTAGGTCTCACTTTTGGAAAAGCTTCCAACAAGCTCTCGGCACAAAGTTAAACCTTAGCACCGCCTATCATCCACAAACTGATGGGCAAAGCGAAAGGACAATCCAAACGTTGGAAGATATGCTCCGTGCATGTGTGATAGACTTAGGAGGAAATTGGGATGACCATCTACCTCTAATGGAATTTTCATATAACAATAGTTATCACACGAGCATTCAAACCGCACCGTTCGAGGCGTTATATGGTCGAAAATATAGAACGCCCGTGTGCTGGTCTGAAACCGGAGATAATCAATTATCTGGACCTGAGATAGTCCAAGAAACTACCGACAAGGTTCTTCAAATTCGTGAACGACTTAAGACGGCACGTGATCGCCAAAAGAGTTACGCCGATGTCCGTCGTAAGCCGTTAGAGTTTAATATCAGTGACAAAGTCCTTTTAAAAGTCTTGCCATGGAAAGGCGTAGTCCGATTCGGCAAGAAAGGCAAACTAAGTCCTCGATTCGTTGGACCCTTCGAGATACTCGAACCAATTGGTACCGTCGCATACCGTTTGCGACTACCCGAGGAAATGCAAGGAATACACGATGTATTTCATGTTTCAAATCTAGGAAAGTGTCTAGCCGATGAATCTCTTTCAATGCCCCTAAAAGATGTAGAAATCAATGAAAATTTATAACGTCCCATACAAATAGAAGATTCGAAAACTAAAAAACATAAAAGACGAACCTTGAAGATCGTGAAAGTGAGATGGGATTCCCGAAGAGGACCCTAGTATACGTGGGAACTCGAGTCAGAAATAAGAAGGAAATATCCCCACTTATTCTCGTAAGCAATCTCGAGGACGAGATTTATTTCAAGGTGGGGAGGATGTAACATCACGTAAATTTCGGGCCAAAAATGTCAAGTTTCCAAAGTCAAGGGACCAATTCTGCCAATTTCCAAACTCCAGGGACTAATATGTAAATTCTGTTTTCTGAACCCATCGCGCTACGTGACAGGGTCAAGAAAGACACCCATCGCGTACCGCGATGGGGTGTCCGACACGGATTGACACGTGTGCCACGTGGCACATGGTGGCAGCGTCTGCTGCCACGTGTCACCACGTGTTGACATGTGTGGCGGCGCCTGCCACGTGTTGACACGTGGCAGGTCTAGGGGTTTGACTCGCCAGGCCTACGTCGCGGTACGCGACGGGCCAGCGCAGAGACCCATCGCGTACCGCGATGGGGTCCAAGATCAGCCCTATAAATAGGGGTTACGGGTTCATGCCATTCTCACCTCAAAAATCGCACACATACTCTCTCTCTAGACTCTCACACTACCTCGTAAAGCGTGCCCTTGATCCGTCTTGATAAACGTGCCCGAACCTCATTTTCCGTGCCCGTTACCTCGATATACGTGCCACTACCCGACATCCCGAACAAGAAGGAGGTACTGCCCGACGACCTGGTGATTTTCTCGAAGTACGTGCCAAAGGTGTTGACGTCTCGAAAAGCGTGCCAAGTGTAAGAAGGTGTTGATCAAGTAGAAGATGATAAGCAAGCGACGTCGAAGTGCTGCCCAAGTGTCTAGGGTATTGCCAAGCCAAGCAAGGTAGGCATAATGCCCGACCAAAATAATAAAAAAATATTGAAAGGGCTTAATACCCTAAGTCAATATTATTCTCGATTAACGAAAGAAATATATAACAAAGAAAAGAAATAAAAGAAAGATAATATATATATATAAATATATATAAAGATAAGATTATTCTTTGTTATAGAAATATATTATAGAAATATATTATTTAAGTATTATGAATATACTTAAATAATAAAAGAAATGCGTTTCTTGAAGAAGAAGAAACGTCGGGTTTTCAATATAAACTAAAGGTTTATAAATTACTATTAAAACTAAAGTTTTTAAAGTATATAAAAATGAACTAAAGGTTTATCGAGATGATAAGACTAAAGGTCTTAAGCCGGATCGTGTATCCGACTAATGAATGTTATACACGTACTATAGGTGCGAGATAGCAAAGGAAGAACTAACGGACGGTGTTGGAAGCCGATCCCATTGAAAGGTGAATACGCCCCACTTTTACAAACTTGTTTTCAACGAGTCAATTTGATTAGATGTAAAACTTTACATGAGGCTATGTGTCTCTAAAAACATTGTAAATAAGAGTATAAGCCAGCCCTCAGGCTATGGTATAAGTTTGTCTGGATCCTTACATATGTGGAACGCGGTGGGCACATCGCACCACTCTTGGTCACGACCTTCAGCCACGATGGGCCGGACCTAAGTTACGTCCGAGAGGGGAATGGCCATGTGTATATTTATGGTACCTAAGTTATGTTATAAACGCTGCGGTGTTTTGCTGAGGTGGCCTAGTGCAGAGACTCGAGTTTATGATGATTGTTTAACTTGATTATTCCTAAGCCAAGATGGGCCGAGGCTTATGTAGTCTCAAGGGGTAATTAAGTAAAGTAAATGTTTTTGCGTCAGCATATTCACCAGCATACGTTGCTGACGTATTTTATTTAACATTTTGCAGGTAATCAGGATTAGAGCTTGAAAGGACGAAGAAGCTCAAGTATCCGATGGCTCGGAAACTATTATGTAAATATTAAAACGTGGTGGTTTTGTAAAACGTATAAACAAGTAAAACCAAACAAGACTTGCGTCTCGTCTTTTGTATTGTAAATATTTATAATATCGATCCTTTGTTTTTATAAAGTCTTCCTCTTAAACCCGCAACTCTGATTTATTTACAAACACGATACCAACTGTGGGTCACACTCCTAAGCCTAGATTGGGGGCGTGACATAGAATATGTAACTATGTATAAAATATGCATGAATGATAATGCAGGGTATGCCTGAAATGAAAGTATGGTTGCATGGAAAGAAGGATACCAGACCCTAATAATATCCGAGGATGGAGGCTACCGGACCCTAATAATATCCGAGGATGGAGGGTACCAGACCCTAATAATATCCGAGGTGTGTAGGGAGAAATGCTCTTTGTAATGAAAGAATAGTTATGGACGTATTGTGTATGTTAAAGAAAGAAAGTATGAAAGAATGAACGTATATATATACAGGTTAAGTATGTAAGAAGGATTAACAGGTTAAGTATGTAATACGTACCTTCGGGCACGTGTATATGTATGTAAGTATGTTACTTGATGAACTAGAACTCACTTAGCGTAGCTGACTTTTTGTATGCACGCAGGTAAATAGACTGAAGCAGCTGGCTTGAGAGACGCATGGCAGGAACATAGGAAGCTGATATCTGAATATTTGTCATGATGTTTAAATAAGATATTTTTATGTTATGTTTTAAAGACAAGTTTGAATGTTTTGTAACGAATGATTGAAGTTTTATTTTCTTCGCGAAAGTTTAGTTTAACTCTGATATTTTTAAATGTATTTATGAGTAAATGCAACGCCAATGTACGGCACCGGGAACAGGGCCTTACAATAATAAAATGTAAGGATAGTATATATATACCAATCACTTTTATATATAATAAAGTTGACCATATTTGGTTTCTTTGTTTTTTTATCATTGATTGTTTCAGATTTTTTTTGGAACTTAAATTTGATTCTTACGGGTCAAAAGTTAGTAAATAGATTGTTTGGTACAATTTAAAAAAATTTGGCTCAAATTTTGTTACGGGTAAAAAAGAGGTAATCTGAATATTTTTAGAATTTTGAGAATGCAAATAGATTTACTGTCAAACTTGTTACAAGTTTTTTAACTTGAAAATGTAAAACCAATGAAAGTCAGAATTTTAAACGTGATTGGGTTTTGAATTTATTTTCAATGACATTTTTGGAAATAATCAAAATATTTGGGATTTGGCAAATTGAGTATTTTTCGCACGACTATTAAAATTTAAGAAACAATGCGAACACTTCCGACATGCCACCTTCAGGCTTATCAACGCTTGTAACTTTTATCAAAATTGAAACATTTGTGTCAGCATTGACTTTTCTTAAATAGTGAATAGAATATGTGAAGCATGTTAAACAAAATTATGCTCAAATGAAGCAAAACAATCACAAAAATTAAACGGGTTAACATGTTAGTTTTATGCTGTCACTATGACAAAGTCGAGAAGCCCCATCAAACTTTTCAAAATCTTTTTTCATGGTGTAGCACAAAAATCTTACAATACTTTTGTAAAAACTTGGTTTTTCTGATTTATATTACCCGACCCGTTTTTGTATTCGGGAAATTTTATCAATAAAAATATCGCGTTTATCGAGTAATAATATTTTATTATTATTTTTTATTGTATTTATTTATTTGATCAAAATAACTTTCATTTATATACAAATTTAACTCTAAGTTTTAACCTCTTATGCATCCACACTTAAACCACAAGGACCAATCTGCAAACTAGAATAAAGTTTTAATATTATATTATAACCCACCCATATCCATGTTCTTTGACCCGTATTCAGATCCTTATCCCTAACCCGTTTTATTTCTTGAACCACAATTCTTGTAGTATAGTTGGTAATTATCTTAGCAAATCATCCTAATACCAAAACGAGTTTTAGCGACAATTTAACTAAAGAAATTAATAACAATTGATTCGTATACATTATTATCAAAATCGGCTTAAATCAAATCAACGAGATGCCATTTACGGTGGATGATAACACAATTAAAACCATCTGCAGCCTCCCCATGATCTCGTGAAACAATACCCCAAGTTAAATTTCAATATACAACTCGCAATCCATCCAACCTGTTCGTTTTTTGGCCGTCATCTGCAACTCATCGTTCTTCATCAAAAAATCGTGTTTATAAGTAATTAATATATGGATATAGTTCGTCTTGATCTGTTCCGCATTAACCCTAACAGGAATTTGACAGACCATTAACAGATTGATCAATTGGATTTTCTAGGGTTTATTAGTCAATTGGTTCATAACCGTTCTTGTATTTAAGTTATTGTTTCTGGTTCTTAATCATCTGGCACACCAGCCTAGTTGGCTGGTGTGGGTGGGTTAAACTTTCTGGTTCTTAAACCTTTGCATATATATATATATATATATATATATATATAACCCGAACCATTATTGGTGTTTTCTCATCGTCGAACGTCTTTATAAATTTGCTTATATTATTGTTACATATAAAAAATATTATATATATATATATATGTATCATTCTTTAAGAAATGTAACAATCGTATTTCAAACTTATTAATTATATTTATAAATTAGACTTTCGTTAAATATTCCAAGATATATATTGTATGATAAATATATAATTTAACGTTGGTATTAAATTATTTAATATATTACAAGTTATATTTTTATATGTACACATTTATAATTGGATTATATTTAATTAAATATTATTTAAATAATTGTATAATGGTATTATATTCAACTCATATCTATTTATCTAAACTAATAATAGTGATTTCACAATAAATCGATCAATCAATAACCATTCTAATCACAACATAACTCAAATCACATCGAAATCTTAATTTATTGAATCGTGCTATATCTTTTATAATTAATTCATATTATTATTATTATTATTATTATTATTATTATTATTATTATTTAACTAGGAATCCTTGACGGTATACCCCGAAAGATTTATCTTTCTCACATCATCCTTATTTGTATTCGTTCATCTAATCAGGTGAGTATCTCACTCCCCTCTTTTAACTCGTTTTTATTGTTTTTGGGACATATGCATTTCAAAATATTTTTTTATTATTTAATACTCAACTTGCAACTGTTAGTCATGTGTTTTTAATAATTTATGCCTAACGTGTTATATGCTTATATGCTTTATTTGAATACATTTCGGAGAGGTCCGTCATAATCTCATAATAGTATGGTCATGCGACTGTCGTAGTAGCCATCATCTAGTTTATCTGGCATTGTGCTTACCGACAACTTATTTAGCCATTGTCCAGTTCTTCTGGCATCGTGCTTACCGACAACATATTTACTTGCTCATTTGGTTAAATTGCTTATCTCACTTGATACAATTTGCACTTTTCTATACTTATTATATATTCACTTATCTGGGGTTTGTACATTTATTATTTAGATCATTTCGTGTAGTACACGAACTCTAAAGCTAGTCATCTAACAAACTATTAGAAACCTAAAACACCTTATCGAGATGGAGAAACAATGGTGGAGTTGTGGAGGTGGTGGTGACAGACAAGGGCTAGAGGTGGTGAGTCGTGATGTCGGTCGTGGAGTGGAGACGACAAGACGAGGGGTGGTTGATTCGTTGAACTCGTGGTCTTCGTGTAAAGACCCGAACCCGGTGCCCTACTTTGGCATTGGATTTAAAACCTTCGCAGATATTATTAGGGTCTGTTCCCTACATTCGCGGATATTATTAGGGTTTGTTCCCTACATTCGCAGATATTGTTAGGGTCTGTTCCCTATATTCGCAGATATTATTAGGTCTGTTCCCTACATTCGCAGATGTTATTAGGGTTTGTTCCCTACTTAATCCATACCTTTCATTCGTGCTATAACCATACATACCTTTCTTTACATAATCATACTTTCGTACATACTCATTTCATTACGTACTTTCATACATACATATTTCATACAAGGCATACTAAATATTACTTTCCCTGTCGATACGTGCAATATTCGAAGATCGTTCGCGCACCGACGAGCTTTCATTCATACATTCATACATACTATCACATAAATCATTATAGCATACACTTACCATTTAAGGTGAGTGTATTAACATTCACATTGAGTATGCACATAGCCCCGAAAACATGACAAGGAAGTGGGGCTAGAAACTCACCTGAGTCCTGTTACGTTCACCGTTAATGGTTATTCCTTTCCTTAGCTGTGCACGACTAATTGTATAACAATTACACATATCAATTAACTATCACTACCCATATCGCGTTTCTAGTTTAATTATAACCCTCAACGAACGGGGGTCCGGTGGCAGCGCCCCTGGCAGCGTGGTTCTAGGGGCGGCAGCCCCTAGCAGGGTCCAAGGGGCAGAGCCCCTGGCTAGGGTCGAGCTCTTAATTTATTATTTTATTTGCTTACTCATAAATTTCGAGGGCTTCTTTGTAATTAAATCATTCTTCCAAGTCCAGGGACCTTTCTGTCATTCTTTCAAAGTCTAATTCGTTATCCAGTTCTCAAATTTTAAATCGTTATTAAGTTCTTTAACGAATGGGGGCTCATAACGAATAGACCTTTATAACGAACTGACCTTCATAACGAATTGACCTGTATAACAAATTGACCTTTTATAACGATTTGACCCTTATAATGAACTAAGGGTTCATTCGTCATTTTCCCGTAACGAATGGGCTAATGAATGTAGCTCATTCATTACTTTCTCCTTAATGAATTGGCATAGCAAACCAGCCTAATGAATGAGAGCTCATTCGTCAATTCTCCATAACGAATGGCATAACGAATGGGGTTAATTCGTTATCCTTCCTTAACGAATTGCATAGAGAATTCGTCATTCTTTCTAGGGTTAGGTCAGAGAATGTCAGAAACATTCTCTAACATCCTTAACCTCGTGCGTCGCCTTTCCGGCACCGACGTGCCGGAAAACCGGGCGGTGGCGGGAAAAACGTGTTTTTACACCGTTTTTCACAGTTTTTCGCCCATATCGATCCATATCCGAGCTAGGTGACCCCTAAGCTCGTCTTTTGATTGGTTTATACCCGATTCCATCCGGATCTTGTGACTTTAATGGTTGAGGGTGTCAGCTCATTGTTTCGCGACTATATCTAGCGGGTTTGGATCCATATATACTATCATCTTTTTTCTTTTTCTTCTTGGTTTGGATCCATATATTATCTAGCGGGTTTGGATCCATATATACTATCTAGCGGGTTTGGATCCATATATTACCTCGGATCGGGATCGGGATCGTTCTTTCTTCTTTTTCTTCTTGGTTTCGGTTAGGGAGAGAAAGAACGATGAGAGAGAGCTTAAGTGTATGTTTTGTGTAGTGTAAGGAATGAGTGGAAATGGATGGATTAATGAGTAATTATGGTTTATATATTATGGGGTCTTTCTTCCTTCCTTATTAACCCAAGTCCATTACCCATATTTATTTAACCCAACACAAGCCCATATCATAACATTTAATATTATTATTCTATTAACCGAAACGGGAAATGGGATGTTACACTTCGTGGAGACGAGAAAGAGAGAGTACAGAACTAGATCCTACCAGAACTCCAGAAGAGATGGAAGGGATGAATGGAAGTGGCATATGTATAAAAATTGGGGTTTCATATAATTGTTACTTGGTATATATTAAAACTAACAAATATTAACTTTAATATTTCGGATATCTGAACAACCCGAAAAATCACAAAAAGGCTATCCGAATCTGAATCCGAATTTTCGAATATATGGGGTTCGGATATCCGAAATTTTTTGAAGGGGGGCAACCACTTGTAACATCCCGGAATTTAAAAAAAAATGATTTTTAATATATTATTTATTTATGATGGAAAAGTTTACTTGGGTTAGTAGAAGAAATAATAAAATAATAAAGATGGAAGGTTAAGTAGGCTTTAAAGATGGAATTAAATATGGACTAAAAAGTAAAGATGGGCCTATAGGTCCATGGGCTTAAGGGAGTATAAATACCCCTTAAACCCTAATCCTTTCCATTTCCATCCATCTCTACACCATAGCCTACCCTATCAAAATCACACACTTAAGCCAAACACTCTCTACTCTATTATATTCAACGATCCGAGACCAACTGAATGTAAGAAATCATTTATCTTAGCTGGCCCAACATATTAGAACCCAACACCGCAGCCCCGTGATGCCGTATGAGCCGTTTGGATCTAGATCTAGCTTTATTCGGGTGTTTAAACAACCAAAAACGAGCTTAAGGACCACTTAGCTCAGATCTAGACACCCTGAAGCTACCCATTTCATAAACGATCAAACCCCGACCAACCATGGTGGTTAATGGTGGCTTACGGCGTCGGAATCAAAGAAAAACCTTAAAAGGCGTAATATGAAAGCTGAGCTGAACTTACAGCGTATAAGTTTACACCGTATAAGTACACAGGCCGTATATGTACAAGCAGCATGTAAGTATGTATGTACCGTGTAAGTCAAGTAGCGTATATGTAACAGCGTGTAAGTATGTCACGTATAAGTATGTAACGTATGTGTACATGTCGTATATGTATGACTTATGCGCTGGAACAGCTTATACGTTGGAACAACTTATACGCTAAGTAGACTTATATGTTAAAAACGACTTATACGCCAATAGTAACTTATACGCCAGTTGGACTTATACGTGAAAATGATTTTACAAAATAAACGAAAGATAGACAGCGTATACGTACGTAAACGATAGACATGGACTTATACGATATATGAGCTAAAGATATATGAGCCAGGGGCTCTGCCCCTTGAACCCCACTAGGGCCTGCTTCCCATAGAACTACGCTTCCAGGGGCGTTGCCCCCCGGACCCCCGTAGCTACCGGTCACAATAATCTAGAAATATGATATGGATAGGGCTAGTTAATTGATACATTATCCAAACCTAGAAATATGATATGGATAGGGCTAGCTAGCGTTTACATAACTTATTTAAATATCATTATCCAAATGTTAACACTTTGATAGCACAATGCCCACTATGACATTATCTTAAGTTATTGTGGCTTAGGCCCAATGGCGAGTATTATAAGCGAGCTTAGCCCAGCTAATTATTTTATAGGTTTTGGACCCTTTTTTAGAGAAAAGCTGTGAAAGAAGCAGCACCAATTCCACTCGCCAGTCACCAGAGTTGCGTTGTTGTCGATCATCTGCTTGCCTGTGGACGGCCGATCAGCCAAACTTCGGCCAGATTTCATATTAGGTAAGGGATCCTTGGTTAGTTTATGTTAATGCTTTAATTAATTTATTTAGGGAATAGGCTAAGGTTTAAAAAATTACAACTTCACAAATTACAAGTTTTTAATTGTCACATCCCGCTAAAGCGAAAACACGATGTGTGAAAAAACATTATATAATCGCGTATGCTTATAAAGGTAAACACACACACACACATTTTATTACAATACTAAAACGTACTGGTTACAAACCTGGGGGCTCTAGGCCACATTTTACATCAAAACTATACTGAGTATTTGATGTATATAAAATTATATATCTTTTCAGCATCAAATAATCTCTAAAAACTGCAACTTCTATCAAATAACATAGCTTAGAAGGCTACTTATCATAATAAAATGCAAATTCAGGTAAATCCAAGCCTCAAACGAAGAAAACAAGCAAAATGACAAAGAAAAACGGAAGAAAACACAAGAAAAACAATAAACACGCCCTCATGATCCAGGAAACATGCCCCATGCTTCTGATCACAAGAAAAGACAAACACTGAAGACAAAAGAACGGGACCGTGCCTCCTCAACCAAGGGGCTGTGGCCACCTTCAGATAAGACAAAATGAATTTAAGCACATGTCAATAAAAAGCATGGGGACGTGCCTCAGAAGCACGCCCCCATGGTGAGTTATCATGTAAGATCTGACAACATGCAACTGGGACACGTGGACACGGGGCGTGCCTCATTAAGCATGGGGTCGTGCCCCTCCCTCCAGACAGCCTATAAATAGAGGCTTAAGTTGCACTCACTTGGTGTGCTTGAAGAAGATCTCTAAACGGATTTTTCTTATAAAAACACCCACTTTACACTCATATTGAAGATCTTGTGAGGAGTTTGAAGGCTTGGAGGTTACCATCATCATCCATCATCATCAACATCATCTTAATCCATCATCATCTTTAAGGAGGGAGATTCATCCACATTTGGTTAGATTGTTCTAGTTTAATCATGTGTTTGTTATCATCATCTATTTAATGTTCATAACAATGCTCATTCATTATGAGCTACACTCCAATTACCATCTAAAATCTATGAAGAAGCTTTGTTTTACTTGATGATTATATTAAACATGTGATTTAGCTTAGTAAAGTACATGGTTATCTTGCAATTATCTTTTGATGAGAAATGTTTCACCATTTTAATTCAACAATTCAAAGTTGGTGATTGACAATTATATTGACAATCATTCAGGATCGATTCATGTTCTTGAAAGATAGAAATACTTTGATAATTTATCGAAACATGGATCCTTATATTGTACTTAGAAAGGATGAGATATAAGTTATGATCTACTTCTCTAGTTTTGGTAATTCTGAAATAACATTGTTAACACGATTGCTTAGGTTATCATGCTAGTTAAAGAAATCATATGTTAAAGGAATGTGTAATTATAACCTACTTAAATCAACCAAGGGGAGGTTGTGTGACTAAACTATAACCACCCAAAGTTGTTAGAATTGGTTTTTGAGAAATCAAAGTTAATCCTAATCTTTCTACTTTACTAAACTACTTGCCAACTCAAATTGACATTCTCGTGGTAGCATGACATTAGAAAAGGGTTGACTTTAAAATGCGCATGCTACTTTCTTTTATGTCATAGGGTATGCTCACTTAGAAATGAGGGGATAGTATGTCATATATTATTACGGCAAGTTTATCACGTGTTTATTTAATAATCATCAAGGTACAATGGAGTGAATTCTTGATCTTAGATGGTAACCTTCATATAATTGAACTACTTGTTTAGAATTTCTCTTCTTGTCACCTATATATTATATAAGTATTTCTATTTTATAAAAAGTTTAAAAATCTATTTCAAAAATGATTAAACCCTCTGATTAAAGTAAGACGAAGATTCATTATTAGAAACATTTGTGTCCACGGATCGATACTTGGTTCTTACCAATGCTATCCTACATATACGATTGGTACACTTGCCTATTTTGTGTGTGCTTAGTTTTAGTAGAAATCACTTTTATAAATGTAAAACACGATCTTGTGAAAAGTTTAAACCCCCAATTAGTTATCATTTTACTAGCACGCGCAGCACACATCAGTCTTCAACCTTCCTTCAAAGCGTATTACACGGAAACATACTTATGTTTATTCTTGACATGAAAAACATAAAAAAGGGTCAACCAAACGAGTTAGTGAGATTGTATGTTTTTCTTATGCATTCAAACAGAACAAGTTATCAAAGTATATATGCAAACAAACCCTATGCTGTCGATACCGCCGATTTATCAGCGATACATCAGTGATATATCGGTAACCGGTCCTTGGCAATATATAAATCAGAATATCGGTTTAGAATATCGGTACCGATAATATCAATGATATTGACCGATTTTTGACCGATATTGGACTAATACTTGACCGATATATCACCGATACTCCCAATATTAGTGTTTTAAGTCTTATTTATCAACTTTTAGTGTTTAATGTTAGTGTTTTAAGTCTTAATTAATTCTTACTTTGCTACGATTGGCAGTGTTTTGAAATTTGAAAAATGTTAATTTGTTCATGGTAGGAGACTATACTGAATTATTAATGTTACATTGATATATATATATATATACTAGGTTATTAACCCGTGTACGACACGGGTGGAAATATTGAAATTTTCAAACTAACACGTGTCATTTGAAAGGACAACATAACTTGTTATATGTTATTCAGGACGACAACATACTTTAAGTTGTAAATAATATTTGTACGAAAACAAATGATTGTGAAATACAAAGATAAACCAAAATAACATTCAAATTACAGTGAAAATATAATCAAAAATTAAAAATGTAAAATACATAAGCTATTGAAAAGACTTCCTTATAAACAATATTGATTCTTTATTTGTAACTTTGTCTTCCTTTTTTAATAAAAGAATTTGGACATCACTCTTCGCTCTTGATAAAGATACATAGAGTTGTCCATGTGTAAACACCGGGTCTCTGAGATATATGTCAACTCTTGCTAGAGATTGACCTTGACTTTTATTAATGGTCATTGCAAAACATACTACAACTGGAAAAAAACTACATTCTCTTCAATTTAAACGAAAGTTTCTTATCTGAAGGTGTTACACCATAACGAATTATATAAGTGCGATAACCAATATTAGTACCTGAAATAACTTTTACTTCAACAAAATGCATACCCAAATTAATTACTCGCAATCTAGTTCCATTACACAAACCGTTCTTCTAATCCATATTCTTTAGTAACATTATTGGCACATCGACTTTTAGAACCAATCTATGAGTCAAAATAATTTTGCTTTTTCTGATTTATTTAGCATAATGTGTTTTTTAAAATTTTAGTTCAAATTAAAATATAAAAATATAATTAGTATGGTCTTAATTAAAAACCAAAAAAATGATTTTTTTATATGGAGCACAACTAAATTTGTTAATTTTGTTGCTAAGTATGGAAACAATATAAATTGAGTAAACCAGATTTAAGTAAAAAAATAATGGTGAAATATTTTTGCGCCTCTAATTAACATAATTTATTCGTATACACATCTTAATTAAAACATATATTTTAATTGGTTTTAAGAAAATAAAATAGTATGGATAACTGGAAATTATGTTTCCTATCAATTCTAAAACAGAATATAGAAAAAAGAAATATGTAAACATACATTAAATGTTATTAAAAATTCGTTTATTAAAAAGGTATAATGTAGTTAATAATAAAAATATCAAAAATAGTTTATAAATTTCTGTTACAAGTGCCAAATTTTTAGGTAATAACATATTAATTTTTATTTACTATATTTTAGTTAATAAAGAAATTATACTTTAGTGTATTAACGCGTTTAAAATAAAATGTTACCGTTAAAAATGTTAATAAGTAGTTCTCTTGGCGTTGAAGCTGCACGTTTACAAAAAATATGCATACTTAAAAAAATTTAAAGGGTAATTAAAAAATATTAAACTGACTAACCGTTTGAAATCTTCTTATTGGAAGGCGTTGATTGACCAAAAATTACGTTTTTTTTAATTTTGAATACATCTGTAATAGAATATAATATGGTTAGCATATGAAGAAGATGAACATAAATATAAAAACAGAATTTTATAGAGCATGATGTTTCAATTTTGTTGACTTAATGAACGATTTTAATACACAAAACAGATAAATTAGAAAACCAGGAAACCAATTATATTATTTATATTTGATGTTCATAAATATATTAAAGACATGATAATTAGAAATATTACATAGGAAACAACATTAAAACAACTTACTCTACTGGATATGAAGACTATCGGCTAACTTGAATCCACATAGATGATCAGAAATTCATTTATGTAAAAGTATCTAACCCATCAATATATTTCTAGAATAGTAGCCCATGTTACAAATGGGTTGAAAGCATATCAACAACCATATATATATAGACAACCATAAAATTTCATAACTAACATATTAACCAACAAAAATATTTAACATAAATTTGTAACCAAAATATTAAACATTTAGATTGTATAAATAAAAAGGTAATACTTACACAAACTTAGTATACACCTAAACTAAAAAACCAAATAAAGATATGAACATGTTATAATCATATTAGCCCACCATTAACTTCTTCGACATTTCACAAACAAAAAAAGTAATTTTGCTTCATAATCTAAAAAACAAAATAAACCATAGCAGCCTGATTAATATACAACTAAAGTTTTTAAGGTATTATGAGTTTCATTTCAACATTAATAAATAAATAAAGATATATTTTATTATAAATTATTTTGTAATTAAACTTTTGTTTTATTTCGATTCAAAGACCTTTTAAGTTAAATGTATTAAATTAAATTGAAGTAATAAAGATTTATTATACTAATTTCACTAATTAAGTCTAACTAAACTAATATAGAGATAATTAAAATTAAACTGGTTAATTTTAATTTTATTACATAGAAGTCATTCCCTAATTAAAGTTCTATTAAATGACTGCAATCTAAAATAAATTATGTTTCAAACTCTCTAACATCATTAAATTATTTAAAATCAATTTCATTATATAACTATTCTTTCAATTGTATACATTAAACTGGACATTTATGCGTAATTAAAAATTGTTCAAATATAAAATATGGAAACTTTGTTGAGATTGGAGACTATTAAAAAGTACAAAAGAGTTGTTAAATTCGGTTATTAAAAACAGAAATAAATAAATGTGTAAATGATTGGAATGTATCATTAAAATTAAAGATGATGATTATTTAGCATTAATAAGAAATTATAGTGAATATCTAAGATTTTAAAAAATAAAATTGAAATAAGTAATTTACAACATATTAAATTGGTTAAATAGATTAATGAGTATTTAATACAAAACATATTAACTTTTTAGTATAATCAAAAGTAAATTATTTAAATTTCCAGTATACATTAAATTTGTCATTTATGCTAATTAAAATTTGGTCAAATATAAAAGATGGAAAGTTATAATACATTAAATTTGTCATTTAATACAAAACATATTAACTTTTTTAGTTTAATGACATTAAAACATAAAAAAATAAATCTGAATATTTTTATAATTTTTTTTTTATTTTTCTTGGAAATTCAGTAACTAAACAATATACTGCTAATTTTTTTAATTATCATGAAATTATTGTCAACACTTTAGCATCATTACCTTATTTATCAATAAATTTCATTAAATAATTATTTTTTTCAATTTTATACATTAATCCTGACATTTATGCCTAATTAAAAATTGGTCAACTATAAAAGATGGAAAGTTTTATTTTCTGTTTACTTTATTAGATTACTAGGTTATTGACCCGTGTACGACACGGGTGGAAATATATAAAACGTTTAACAACAACACTCGAGGAGACAATAACATGATATATAGTTGTTATTATAACGTATTATAAACAAAAAGTTGCTTCAACATAAGTACAACCAAAATAGCATTGGTTCTACAATTACTATATACATAATACTTTTCATAAACAACAAAGTAACTTTCGTTTTACAATTATTTGATAGATAAAAAAAACTTGAAAATTAAAATTTCATAATAACTAAATAGTTCCTTATAAACCGCATTTGTAGTTTTATTTATAACATTACCCTCCTTATCTAATATAAGCATTTTAACACCGGCTCTACTCTTCACTCGTGATAAAGCCACATATAGCTGACCATGTGTAAACACCGGCTGTCGAAGAAGAGAAAGGGATTTTGAAAATTGAGGAGTTGATATTAGATAGTATGGTTATAAATTTATTATAGTAATATTATAATATTATTATGTTAACTTTCTAGACTTTAATTTGTAAGAAATTCTTTAATATGAATTACAAATATAGATTGTGTATTTCTTATACGATGAGATATTTTTTTTATAATATGACGTTTTTAAAATTAAGTAGTTTGTTTTTATGAAACATTTATAATTGTCGGTATTGTTATATGCTTGTTTACCGTTTAAAGTAAAAACGGTTCAAAAAGTCATCTCAAATTTATAACTCGTTTGTAAATTTGTAGTTTGATAATGTTAGGTTTCAAAAAACAGGAAGTCAGTGGTGAAAAAACATGCGTTTTTGTTGGTTTTACAAATCTAAATGTTACATTTTTACAATCAAAATAGTTTTAGTAAAGTAAAGATGTTTAAATATTGATAAGTTAAAACTTTATTTTTTATAATATTAAAGGATTAATAAACTTATAGTTATATTAATGTTAATAAGTTTGAAAAAAAAATTAAACAAATAGTTGTATCTCGTACATAAACGTTGGTGTTGCGTATAAGTATTGTAATAAATATTTTTTGACTTACTTTTATTTTCTTTCAACTTATTTGGTAACTAATACATAGAGTTACAGGAAATACATCATTTCCTTTTAAATTTTTTGTAACATTAAACTATATATTATTAGTGGCTTTCATAAAATTTTTTAAAATTATGTGTTTTGTTATGTGTGGTTGTTAGATAATTATTAGTGGCTTTCACCATAAAGTGTATTGTAGTATTTCCGGCAGCTATTAAGGCAGCCTGAATGTTTCTGCAAATGTTTTCTATACGGGCGTATAGCCCTATACGACCGTATAGCTTTTATTTTCTATACGTTCGTATAGCCCTATACGACCGTATAGCTTTTATGGTTTTATCTGAATGCAATACGAGACATTTAATGCCTATGCGGTCGTATAGGACTATACGGTCGTATAGGCTGCAAAAAGTTGTTTTTTTTGTCCCGTTGTTAGGCATGTATATCCTATACGACCGTATAGGCCTATACGAGCCGTATAGGCATGTGGGGGTGGTGTAGGAGGATCACATCCCATAATGTTAACTTATAATACATACATTAAATTTAAAAAGTTACAATTGTATGTTGAAGAGTGAAAGCGTAATAAAAAATAAGTTTAGGTATTTAAGTTTAGGAAAAGAGTACAACATAAGTTATATTGAAAAGATATGTCATGATGAATATTGTACATGTAGATGTCCAAAATGGATGTATCATTATTCAAATTGCATGTTGGTAGTACCAATGTAAGTAGTAATGTTAGTAAGATCACGATGATGAAGATTCCCTAATTTAAAGTTTTATAAAAAATATGTTATTTTTAAACTAACATTAGAAAGAATAAACATAGTAGTTGGTGTGAACTATAAACCAAGGAGAATAGAGAATAAAAATATAAAACAACACATAACATTAGGAAAACACAAATTCATTGCTATCCATATGAAATTCAAACACGAAAAATAAAACCAAATTGATAGTGTCAAATAAAGGACAATAAACATAAAAATGTCCAATCTCAAACCAAAAAAATAAAGTAAACATGCATGCAAAACGTTGCATTTATTACGAAAATTCGAAATCCGTCCATCTTATATCTTTTGCATTCCAACGGTTTCTCCCTCACCAACATTAGCATTAAAAATTGGTTCTTCGTCAACCTTCGTCTTGTTTGCAGACATACAAGTGTCATCATGAACATCATAAGTGTCATCCAACTTGCGCTTGAGTTTTGCATCAACGATAGGTAAATAAATAACCTTTTCGTCAAGCGATGAAAGATGGTCAGGAATAACATCTTCAGAAATTGAAATCAGAGTGAACTGGTTGGACGAAGGCGTACACATATCCTACGAAGAAGTTTAAAAAATGTTTTTAGTCTACACATTTAGATTTCATGAAATATTATATTTAAACAAACTGTTACATATTCCATTATTATTTTTAATGTCTTACCTTTTCGGTTGACTTCAGGCCAGAGATTTAAATCATTTATTACAAACCATGTTTGAATTAAATATTACCATCTTGAAAAACATATATCACTAACTTCATTTTCCAAATTCAAATGTGCCGTTTCTTTTTAACATTAGCAAGCTTTAAGTGATTCAAATCTCTTAAAAGAAACAGATCATTGGATTCCAATATTGATTTAGGATAGTACTCGTGGTACACACGGTGCAACATATTTAAAAACATGATATATATGTAACATCATATAAATTTAATGAAATGCAAATGTTTTACTTATAAATAAATGATACTTTTACATGAATTATAAGACATCATAACTTATTTGAATCAAATACATAAATATACAAAGACTAACTAAGATAAATGAAAAGTTAAAATATTTTATAACTTATATCATTAGTACAATAATAAGCAAACAAATGAAATTAGTATCCAAATCAATAAAACAATTCTACAATGTCGATTCAACAAAACTTTTATCTCAATGTTGATTTAAAAGATAAACTATATCTAGGACATTTATTACACATCAATAACTGTAATATTTATTACTCTAAGATAGTACTCGTGTTTACTTGCACATCAATTTAAACATTTATTGTAAACCATGTTTGAATTAAATATTACCCTCTTGAAAAAATTATAGTTAGTAACGTACTATCTTGAAAAAAAAATTAGCACACCATGTTTGAATTAAAAGGTCTAACTTTTAATTTTAAAATGTCATATTTTGACTTCAAAATGTCAACATAATATATATGCATTTTTTAAAATCCAAAATGTGTCCACTGTTTTTTCTTTTGCTTAAAGCAAACTTATTACAATTAATAGTAACTCTTAATAACATAATAATGGATTTTAAGAGAATATTTTATTAAAAATATTACAATAGTCAAAATAAATGTATGTTAATTTTTATATAGACATAATTTGTGAGTGCAAATCTTAAATTTAAAAGTACTTAAATCATGTTGATATATTTCAAGAAAGTTATATTTACTATGTAAATGTTATTTAAAATTTAAAACGATTTAATATGAATGATCAAAAATGATTTAATGTGAATGGTCAAATACTTAATCGGTCGGAAATTTATTTAGTTTATAACTTCTTCATTCGGGTTTTTTAACAAATAAAGAAAGTCAAACCATATAAATTGTAATAATGAGATAATTATGGTATTATTTCGGTCAAACTATATTAAGGAATGAGTTTATAAAAATGGAAAAAAATTAAAAACTATATACAATTAGGGTAAACAAAAATAAAGAATTGAAGTTCTGAGTTGTTTTAACATTGATTACAAATTTGAATTTGTAATAGTATGAACGGTAACTTGTAATTTTACAACAAAAATAAAAATAATAGTTTGAATGGTAACTTTCTAAGGTAGTACCTTTTGAAATATCTAGAACAAAAATAGTAAAAGTAATAACATACTTGTAACGTATAATTTTAATAATTTAACATAATCTGAATTATAATTTTTGGTAATTATTAAGATACGATTATAGTCAATATAATAATGGAAAACATATATAGAAACAATTATGTTTGACAAACAGTTATTATGGACGTTAAATAGGAATTCAAATTTAAATCATATACAAAAAATTTAGAGAAATACTAAAGAGAAAATCGAGACCTTCATTTAATTATTTATGTAAAATAGTAAACTTATTATTATCTACCGATTATGGACCATTAATTTTAAAGAACTTATTATTATGTAAATTATGGATAATTAATTTCAAATTAATTTTTTATGATATACCAAAACTATAAACAATTACGGTAAACAAAAATAAAGAATTGAAGTTATGAGTTGTTTTAACATTTAGAACGAATTTTGAATTTGTAATGGTATGAATGGTAACTTGTAATCTTTTAACAAATATAAAAATAATAACATACTTGTAAAGTATAATTTTAATATGTTACCCTAAACATAATATGAATGTTGTTATATATTCCATGTAAAGTGGGTCAAACCATTATTATGAACATTAATTAGAAATTCAAATTTATGGGAACTTATTATTATGTAAATTATGTATAATTAAAGTATATATTATGGGATAATTTAAGTATTAATGTATATAAATTACAATATTGATGTTAATTCGGTTATATATACAAAATGAAGGAACGAATAAACATTAATTAGAAATTAAAATGTTAGTCAAACAATTAAAGGAAACCTGTTAAATAGGAAACATGTTAATATTCCGTGTAAATGTTAGTCAAATAATTAGTATGGACATTAATTAGAAATTAAAATTCAAATTTAAATAATATACCAAAAATGTAGAGAGATACCATAAATAAATTCGATATCTTGATTTACTTATATATGTAAATTAGTAAACCTGTTATTATGTATTATTATTTATAGATTATGGACATTTAATGTTTGATAAATTATTATTATGTAAATTATGGATAATTAATTTAAAATTAAGTTTTTATGATACACCAAAACTATATATAATTACGGTAAATTCATATTAACTTTGAGTTGCGTGAAATGATTGCAAATTAATTTGTATTTCGTTAAGATTTAAATTTTTATATAAAAGGGAATACAATAATTATATTATAAAAGGTAGTAACAAAGTTCTATGTATGTGTAAATGTTATTTTATAATTATCATTAATATGACCAAATAGTAAATGAGAAAAAAAATGAAGTTAATTTGTAAAATCGGTTTTCTTTAAAAATTAAGGAAATAAATTGTGTATAAAATGTGAATGAAATAAATTGTATTAAGCAACAAAATTAGGAAATAGTTAATTGAGAAAGTCAATGCATATAAACTGGGAATCCTGTTATGACCATAAATTAGGAAAGTCAAACTAAATAATTTGAATTAATGGAATAGTTAATTGTGTCATTTATTAAGGCGCCGGAAAACAAAATATATATCAAGGTATAGATTAATATTTAGTTTTAACTAAAATTTATGAAATTGAAATATTGAAATACATGAATATTCAAAAAGAAAATCTATACATGATAATATAATAAAAATACATCTTATAAAGTCTTGATCAATCGTGAAATCATATTATATGAGTCGGAAAATAACCTGAAATAATAAAATCGAAAATTAATATTGATATTATAGTTTTTTGAATTATAGTTAATAACCGGAAAATTAAAAAGATGTAATCGGAAAAACGATATTGTGACAATGACCATGGTATATTGGATTTTTTGTACAATTTCCAGAGAAATGAACATCTATTAGTCTTGGCATTGACCTGAAATTAGAAAGTAGAATATTAATGTTGATATTATGGAATATTTGATTTTTAATTTATAACCGGAAAAATTGAATGTCTTACCGGAAAATAAGAAATATGGTTTTTAACCATGGAATCTCCGATTTTGATATCGTTGATGGATGAACATAATTTTGATCTAGAACATAGATTAACAGCATGTTAAAAAAAAGAACAGGAAAAATTAAAAAAATACTAATAAATATAAAACAATCATCATTGTTATAAGTATAACACATAACCGGAAAAAAAATACCGTTAATACTTACCAGAAAAACGTAAACACGTCCAAAAATTGTAGACATCGCCTTTCTTTATTAAAAAACTAAACTGATTTTAATAAAATTAGTTAACAATTAAAAGAAACATAAAAATATTAGAGGAAACAATAACCGGAAGAAATAAAATATTGTCGGCAATACATATATCAACAATCGGAATTTAATATATAATAAAAACTTACCGGAAAATAATTAATAAAGATATACATTTGGATTGGCCGGAATATGGGAGAGGATGAAAGAAGATCCTACTATTAGAGAAAAAAAGAAAAACATGATTAGAGTAAAAAATTAAGAAATATTATTGTTTAAATATAGGTTAGAGGATGAGTTGGAAAGAAAGTCAAGTGAATAGATTGATTTTATTTTTCATTAATTTAATTGGTAAGAAAAATAGAGAAGTGCAAGATATATTTGGAAAGAAAAAAAATCATCCAATAGAAAAAGGGTAAGTGGAGGCAAACTAATTTGTTTTAATAGTATAGTATGATTTTTTAATTTAGCTAGAATAAATTAGACAAATTGGATTTATGCCTAATTAAAAATTGTTCAAATATAAAATATGGAAAGTTTATTGAGATTGGAGACTAATAAAAACTACAAAAGAGTGTTCAGAATTCGGTTCTTAAAAATAGAAAGAAATAAATGTATAAATGATCGGAATGTATCATTAAAATTAATGATTACGAATATTTATCATAAATAAGCAATCATAGTGAATATCTAAGATTTTTCAAATATAAATTTGAAATAAGTAATAAACGGCATATTATATTTGTCAAATAAATTAATGTGTATTTAATATAAAACTTATTAACTTTCGAGTATATTCAAAAGTAAAGTATTTAAATTTGTAATATACATTAAATTTTTCATTTATACTAATAAAAATTTGGTCAAATATAAAATATGGCAAGTTTGTTGACATTGAAAACTATTAAAAACTTCAAAAGATTGTTGCGAGAGTGGTCAATTTTGGTTTTTAAAAACCAAAATAAATAAATGTAATATTATTATAAAAAACTTTCCTTTTTTTAGAAATTTACTAACTAAACAATATACTATTAATTTTTTTAATTATCATGAAATTATTGTCAAGACTTTAGCATCATTAACTTATTTAACAGTAAATTTATTAGATAATTCTTTTTTCAATTTTATACATTAGTCTTGACATTTATGCCTGATGAAAAAATGGTGAAATATAAAATATGGAAAGTTTTTATTTTCTATTTAGTTTATTAGTTTATTTTTAAATTTGAACGAAATAATTTAGACGAATCGGTAATTCTTGGCATTTATGCCTAATCAAAAATTGGTCAAATATAAAAGATTTAAAGTTTATTGAGATTGGAGAATATTAAATCTAAAAAAGAGTGGTCAAATTCGGTACTTAGAAATATAAATAAATAAATGTATAAATGATTATAATGTATCATAAAAATTAAAGATGATGAATATTTTAAAATAAATTAGCAATTATAGTAAATATCTAAGATTTTTTAAATATAAATTTGAAATAAGTAATACACCATATATTAACTTGGTCAAATAAATTAATGCGTTTTTAATACAAAACTTATTAACTTTCAAGTATACTCAAAAGTAAATTATTTAAAATTTCCCATATATATTAAATATGTCATTTATGCTAATTAAAATTTGGTAAAATATAAAAGATGAAAAGTTTGTTGAGATTGAATACTACTAAAAAATTAAAAAAAGTTTGTTGTAATAAAGGCCAATTTTGAATTTTAAAACAGAAATAAATAATTGTAAATATTATTATAAAAAAACTTTCCATTTTTTGAAAGTTCAATAAATAATTGTCAAAACTTTCAATATAAGATTCAAAAATTTTAACACAGAAAAAATAAAGATTGTTATTCATATAAAAATGAATTAATTTATATGAATTATCTAAGCTGCATAAAATAAAAAATGATAGAAAATTAATAACTAAAATACATTAGTAATGACCAAAACAAACACAACCAACTTACTCTACATCAAATACTTTTTCCATGCAATTAGCCAATCTACCAATTTGGGCCGTCATAAACTAAAATTATTAAAAATAAAGTAATGTTAGCTAAACTATTAAAAAACAAATTAGTAGGAATTATCAATGAATGTAATCGGAATAATTAGCATGATAATTTCGATAAGGAAATAAATCAACAATATTTTCATATATCTCAAAACCTTCAACATGTCTATTGAATCTTGGAAGGAGTAGGTGGAACTCTGGTGACCCAGTCCTACCATGGCTAGAGCTAGTCTCCAAATCGTCCTTAAACTGTAAATATGAATAGATGGAGCTCTCAACATATAAACATAAAACTGTAAATATGAATTTCAAGAAATCTTACATCAGTAAGAACACACATTTGGTGACCAGGTCCTACCGTGGCTCGAGCTATACTCTGAATGGTCCTCAAACTTCATGTTACTTGTCGTATATCTCATAAAATTTTAGATCTAATAAAAAAAGACGGTCATAAAATATTGACATTTTAAAATCAATTGATGGTTTATAAAAAACTTATTACCGTTGGATATGATACGCAATGGTTGTCTAGACGATGACACTGCACGTTTTGCAAACAAAATTATTATTATTATTATTATTATTATTATTATTATTATTATTATTATTATAACATAGTATTTAGAGAGTAACCTTAAATTATTAAACTCACTGACTATTTGTATTATTCCTCTTATTGGAAGATGATGATTGAGAATTAGTGTGTCTTTTGGAACTTGAAGATATCTAAAATAAAAAAAATAAAAAAAAAATACGACTAACATGTGAAAATTTAGAAATCTTATATCATGCAGAGAACAATAAGTTACATAGACTGACGTATAGTTATATTGATTATACAAAGTAGCATATTTTACAAACAAATCGTACATACCTTCAAACTATAATATCATTCAACTTAAAATGTTATCAACACTTCCAAATTATTGAATCTCCGAGTTAATAACCCACAAAGTATTAGGAGTGACAATTTAAGAGTGACATATTTTGTAAACTCAAGTATTCAATATATAGGCTTGAAGTTTAGGTGTGAAAGTTTATGGTAAAAGAATTTTAAAGGAAGACCAAGTTTCTATGGTTAGCATAAATTATGTTCTTTCTATATAAATAATAATTCAATAAGTTATGAAAAGTTTGTTTGGATTTTATTTTGCATAAATTAAGTTTCCTCTGTTGAAAGAATCATTATGATTGTTTAATTTGTTTGACCAAATCAATATATTGTAGTACATAGTGTATTTTATATAATATTGAGTAGGTTAAAAAATTAATTTTCAACTATATTTATTACAAATTAAAAATGAATGACGAGATTTTTGTTAATAATGACATATGTAAAACAAAATTATTGTTCATAACAAATAAATAAAATCTAATTACCATAAACTTTGATGGTAATTTGAACGAAAAACTTAAATGAAATTACATTTATTGATGAATTTGGTCCAATTTTAACTAATTAGATGTGAACATTAAAAAAAAAAGATAACAATCTACATTTATTGATGAATTTGTTCCTATTTTAAGTGATTGTTAGTTACAAATTATATGTAACTCTCAAAATAAAAAAGTAGTTAAAATCTAAAATTAGAAACCGGTATATTGACTTAAATGAATACATTAAGTATTATAATTATTAGGAATAGAATTTATTTTTGATTTATTTAATTGGTAAGAAAAATAGAGAAGTGAAAGATAATTTTGGAAGGAAAGACAATCGTCCAATAGGCAAGGGGCATGTGGCACCAAACTAATTTGTTTTAATAGTATAGTAGGATATATATGAATTTTACATGATATTAAAATTAACGATATCCCACCGATATCTCACTGCGATAACCGATATCTCAGATATCGGTCCCTAACCGATATCCGATATTTGTCCGCATTAATTGCTTAGAACAAACCATTAATATTTAGAAGCCCATATCGCAAACCCTGACTCTCAATACCCTTCGACTTATCTATAGTAGAACAAGCCTCATTTAAATAACATACACTCATAAGAACTGGCGTAACCAATTAGAACAAGAGATTGTCACACCACAATAGTAGTATTTGTGTTACTTAACACTTCATATGGAGTTAATTTCTTCGTGTTAATCCCGGAATTTCATCGGTATACAGGAACGAACAACCTATTTGCATATTAAACTTGTTAATGAATATATATCAAATTTTAAACATCAACAATAATAATCCAAGTTTTCCTCACAATATCTTAAAATATGTTTTAAAAAGGAGTCCACAAAACTCACCTTTGATTACGAGCGCGCAAAGCGACCAGTTGCAATAGTATTTTATCACGAGTCTACATCCCAAGTTAGGTTTAAAACTAAAGCATCTTGAATTAAAATCGAAATAACGACAATAAGTAAAACACGACTTTAACGATCGAACAGGTATAAAAACGGTTATTTATATTATTAACTGTACATATCCCGCGAAGTATTCTTTTATATAAAAGTATTTTATAAAGCACATTTTTTTAAACATGTATAACGTTGGGTTTTATTAGTTTAACGAAATCAGTTTACTCGGTTTCAGTTTTGTAAAATCAATAAAAATTTTATTTTCATAAAAGTAAACAAATGATAATAACACTACTAAATCATTAACTTACTATATCATTTTATAAAAACATTAACTCTTATATTTAATAAAGATTACTTTTACATGGAGTTTTTGTAATATGTTTTCTATATTCGTAACTTATTTATAAGCAAAATTAAAAATCATAATTTCTTGTGTCCAAGTATCCTGAAATTTTAACTGTAATACTTATACACAAAAATAGAGTTTCTGTAAACGTTTGAACTCATTTGGAGTTTTATAACCCGATTTTCATAATTTTTGCTTTATTTTACATAACTAATTTAAAATTATACCAAATCAATTCCAAATTTCATAAACTTTTGAACGAGTTATACCGATTTCATAAACTATACCAAATTTCAATTCCAAATTTCATAAACTTTTCCAAAACTTGAAATTTAAATTTTCGATTTTTCTTTAAAGCCCGACATTATAACGATTAGTTTTCATTTAAAATCCAAAACATAAACAACAATGGTGTAAGGCCCCGAACCCGGTAGCCCTACTTTAGCGTCGGATTTACTCATAAACACAGTTCTTACAAATCAGAGTTCATTAAAACTTTCGCGGAATATAAAAACTTTCATGAAACGTTACAGCAATCCAAAACTTGCCTTAATTAAACATTCTTGTCTTTCAAAATAAACGTCAATTACGTTAAAACATCTTGAGTCTTCAGATGCCAGTCTCCTATTCGCCCACCATGTGCCCGCTCAAGCTAGCTGTCTCATTCTACTCACCTGCGTGCATACTAAAAGTCAGCTACGCTGAGTGAGTTCTAGTTAATCATACACTATACAATACACATAAACTTATATTCTTTCATTCATACTTTCATACTTTCTTTTGTATTAACTTACTTTCATATCTTACGTTATAAAGAGCATTACGCCCTACATTCCTCGAGTATTATTAGGGCTCGGTACCCTCCTTCCTCGAGTATTATTAGGGCTCGGTACCCTCCTTCCTCGAGTATTATTAGGGCTCGGTACCCTCTTTCCTAGAGTATTATTACGGCTCGGTACCCTCTTTCCTCGAATGTTAGTAGGGTTCGGTTCCCTAGTTCTCGAATATTAGTAGGGTTCGATTCCCTCTTCGTTACCATACAACCATACATCATACCTCGAGTATTATTAGGGCTCGGTACCCTCTTTCCTCGAGTATTATTAGGGCTCGGTACCCTCTTTCCTCGAATATTAGTAGGGTTCGGTTCCCTAGTTCTCGAATATTAGTAGGGTTCGATTCCCTCTTCGTTACCATACAACCATACATCATACCTCGAGTATTATTAGGGCTCGGTACCCTTTTCGTAACCATACAACCATCATTTCCTTCTTTTATTAACTTTATCACGTTCATACACATAAGCATACATATCATACTTACCTTATACATAGCGTTACAACCTGACAGTACGTGCAATATCCGAAGATCGTTCACGTACCATCAAGCAATCATTCATACATATCACATCATTCACATAAGGCATACACTTATCTCTTAGGATAAGCGTATTAACAAACATATCGAGTATGCACACAGCCCCGAAAACATAACACATAAATGGGGCTAGAAACTCACCTGAACTCTGCTTCTTCCTCCAATAGTTGTAAATCCCTTCTTTAATTGAGCTCGGCTGACTGTATAAGTTACACGTATCAATACTCGCCTGATTTAATCTGGTGGCCTAGTATTAGCTTACTTTTACTTATCGTTTTTAATTTATTTTCTAATCGAACTTGACTTTAGGCGAAGTTAAACCTTAGGAGAACTTAGCTTTAGGCGAAGTTGAACCTTAGGCGAACTTAGCTTTAGGCGAAGTTAAACCTTAGGCGAACGTAGCTTTAGGCGAAGTTAAACCTTAGGCGAACTTAGCTTTAGGCGAAGTTAAACCTTAGGCGAACTTAGCTTTGTAGGCGAAGTTCATCAGGCGAACTTAGCCTTGTAGGCGAAGTTGTCATCAGGCGAACTTAGCTTTGCAGCGAAGTTGTCATCAGGCGAACTTAGCTTTGCAGGCGAAGTTCATCAGGCGAACTTAGATTGCAGGCGAAGTTGTCCAGCTGCAGGTACTGTTCGTCCTTAAATCCCTTAATCATCTTCGTTTCTTAACCAAATAACTCGATTTAGGTATCCACGGAATCGTCTGACCAGCGCCTACAAACCCCAACCATCAAATCGACCTAACATCGATGTTTAAAGGGTGCGATTTAGGCATATAGGTTACGGGTTCTTTAATCAATCGATTAACCCATCAAATCATAACCACTTTCAGTAAGTTTAGCTTTGTTGGATTCGTTTTTACCATACAAACACAGATCTATCATTTCTATACTAATCCAAACCTAAACGAACAAGTTCTCGATATAAACGTACCGTAAATGAGTCGAAATACGAACACGAGCTGGTCTTGTTGCTTTGGTTCGTCATGACGATCTAGCACCAGCGAGCTCGGGTCCTCGCCTTTGGATCTTGGTTCGGGTTGTGTGTGTTTTGGAGTGTGTAGAGATTAGGATGGATAAATGGATGGAATGGAAAGGATTGGGGTTTAAGGGGGTATTTATACTCCCTTAAGCCCATGGAATCTAATCCCATCTAATTATCCTACTAAGTCTTCATATTTTGCTATTATTATTATCGTTCCACTAACTCGTTTATTTCACCCGACAAAATAATATAATAAATATTAGTTTAGAAATTTCGGGATGTTACAAATGGTCATCACTTCAATTTTCTAAAAAAAAAAAAAAAAAAAAAAAAAACTTAATAGTTAGATATTATAAACTAAATATAACCAAAACTAGCAACAAACACGTTTACTTAGATCTTTTTCAAACTAGTACATGTATGTTTTAACCAGTTGTATGTTTTGTGTTTTCTTCATTTTATAAAACTTTTGCATTTTTGAACATAAGTTTAATGTTTATATGAAGTTTTCTTAAAAGATTTTGATGTAAAGTTAAAATACAAAGTATAACAAAAAGTGTGAGAAGAAATCTAATCCATTGATTTTAGATTTAAATGGTGGAGATTAATTTAAAAATAAAAATTGATGAAAAGGGCATGAAAGTAATAACCCACTTATAATGAGTATCTTTCTTCACATGCAAGACACATGTCAATTCTTACATCATTTTATAACGTCTATAACTTTCTCATACAACATTTATTTTAGAAATGTTTTTTTACCATAATAACAATCATTTTAAATCTTTAATATGAATATTATATTGTTATGTAAAAATAATAAAAAAGTTGGTGAGTTTTTCTATATTTTGTTATTTGGTTGTCCATTGTGTTTTTTAATTGGGGTTTTCTATGCATTAGTCATTTTGTTTTTCAATTGATACTCATATTAAAGATGAAAATTAAAATAAAGATTACGTCATTGTGTCTTATAAGGCCCCGGTCCTGGTGCCATACATTGGCGTTGGATTTACTCAAAAAAACAGTTCTAAATATCAGAGTTAATTAAAACTTGAACGGAATATATAAAAGTCAACCATTCATTACAACATTTAAAACTTGTCTTTAAAACATAACATCAAATATAAAACATCATGACAAATCTTCAAATGCCAGCCTCTTCGATTCCTGCCATGTGTCTCCCTCAAGCTAGCTGCTTCAGTCTATTTACCTTCATGCATACTAAAAGTCATCTACGCTGAGTGAGTTCTAGTTAATCAAGTAAATACAATACATTCACCTACTTATACATACGCATCCAAAAATACATATTATATACTTAACCTGCTTATCTTTCTTTCGTACATACGTAGTTATATAACTTCTTTCTTTCTTTCATACTTTACGTTTATTCATACTTTACCTACTTATACGTTTTAAAGAGCATTACGCCCTACTGCCTCCAGTATTATTAGGGGCTCGGTCCCTTTTCTGTCTCAGATATTAGTAGGGTCTGGTCCCTTCTTCTGTACCTTACCATTCTTTTATATTTATTTATAACTTTCATACATAACATACAAATATCATCCATACGTCATATATAAACAATCACATCTTCAAACTATCACCTGTCAGTACATGCAATATCCGAAGATCGTTCACGTACCGTCAAGCATTCATTCATAACTTTCACATAAATCATATTAGCTATACACTTACCACTTAAGGTAAGTGTATTAACTAACCACATCGAGTATGCACACAGCCTCGAAAACATAACAAAGAAATGGAGCTAGAAACTCAATTGTAAGCGATTCCTTTATGAATTTACAGTCATGCCCTTCTTAAGCTGTGCACGGCTAATTCAAAGTATCATATACCCTAGAGTTTGGGGTTTGAGAATCTAGTATCATAAATCATTGTTGTTTTGAATAGGTATGCATGTTACCCCCAAAGTATAAAAATGAAATCGGGGGATGAAATGTACTCACGTGAAATAAGTAACTTGAAGGATTAGTTTGCGATAAAACGGAAAGGTGAGTAGCAATACCTAGATTAAAAAGGGTCTTGAGTTAGTAGATGGACTTAAAAGTTTTAAAGTAAAATAACATGATAAGTAAGATAAATAATTAAAGTTGTAGGGTTTAAGTGTAAATACATAAGAATTAAAGTAATGGTTTTAGAAAATTAAGTTTACTCGAAATCGGGTCTCGGTATTCTATTAATTAGTTTTACTTAACCTTTGTTAAGTAAGTATTTGGGTATAATTGCGATATTGCAAGACCCTTTGTTAAATAGATACTAAGACAAGATTTTACGAGTGTTCGGATTTGTTTGTTTTAATCTTGATAATTGGTCAAGCCTGAAGGCGAGATTCCAAAGTGAGACATGTTATGTGATAACTCAATGAAAAGAAAATAAACTTAACCAAGTGTGTAGTTAAATTAGGAAGAACCTTAACGTCCGTTAAGCGAGTGTTTGGCTTTGTCGGTCCAAACTTGTTATAAGATCAAGATGGATCTAACATACCAAGTATTTTGAGAAAACAATTAAAATTTGTTTATAATGACTAGGCAATAGAGTTCGCCAATGGTACTTTTGACATTGACCTGGCGAAGTAAAACCATGTGGACTCTCTAGAAAGGTAAGTTGATCAAATTGAGTGCCTTCGACAGATGATACTTCTTCTTTTGTTTTCCCTTCTTGCAACTCAAACATTCCTCGCTTAGATGAAAACCTTTGACATTCACTCCATCAACTAACTGATTACAAACCAAATAATTAATCTTTCGCATGTGAATGTGTCTCATTCTCATATGAAGCAAAATAGATTCCTTCTCTGATGCCATGTATATGAAACATCGAACGGTTTGATTTGAAGTTGAAGCAGTACTCATGTTGATAACATATAAGTCTTTCTCACGAGGTGCTCACATTAAGATCCATTCAACAGGTATCTTGAATCCCGATTTCAAGATCACACATTCCTTGTTTGTGAAATGAGTAGAGAAGCCTTTGTCACATATTTGAGAAATACTCAAAAGATTATATTCTCCAGCTCGGTGATGTAATTGACTTTGTCGAACATAACAATACCATTTGACAGAATTCCCTCTCCATCAATTTGACCCCTTTTGATTTCCTGCAAACCCGACATAACCTCCTCGAATAGATTTGACATCTTTCAACAAATGAAGAGTTCTGGTCATGTGTCTAGAAGCTTCACTATCCATTATCCAACGTGAATCATTGAATCTTGAGAGCTTCTACACATCAAGTAACAATTTAGTGAAACAAGGAAACCCAAGCCTTCTTAGTCTTGGGTTGTTTGAATTTATTAGGCAACTCATATTCCAAACATTCATCAAAGTTACAATCAGTTGACATATCATCAACCTTTGAACTCGCACTAGAACTTTCAGACTTATCAAATTCAAACACATTAGGCAATTTTAAATCATTCGTTCTAGACTTAGTCACCCAGTTTTGACCAACATAATTTTTCTTTACATAAAACTTGTGATTTTGCATTTGTGAACACTCACGAAACTCAAATACACTTTTAGCTGGAATAACCACATGTCTTCTGAGAATTGTGTAGGAACAAACTTTGGTGTAGTTGTGTGTTTCGCATTTGCAGATTTCACAAATGGTTACTTAAACATGATCATGTCGGAATCTGAGAGAGCCTGATTGAGCTTTATATGAATCAATTCATATCAATAAAAGGATCTAGTTCCTGATATGTAATAGGTGATATATAGATTAGATTGAATGAAGTGTGCGTGTGAGAGGTGATTTTGGCAGCGTAATGACTCACAAAGAATAATTATCAACACTTGTTACATTATTTATTAGGAACAACCTATATATAGAAGATGAGGCACATTCGTTACACAACCCGTAACGAATGGATTCATTTGTCTTCATTCCCAACATAACTTAAATAATATAGTGAATGACTCATTTGCTATACCTCATTCGTCAACATTTCATGACGAATGATAACATATAAATAACAATTAGGTCCATTGGTTTCCTTAACGAAAGGACATTAACTATAACGTATGAGTTCATTCGTTAAACAACCTAAGAATGAACACATATTACATAACGAATAGATAAGTGAAAACACCAAAATGCCCTATACATTAATATAAATGAATTACAATAACAAATACTGAGACGACCAAAACGGTGTACTAACAAATTCCCCCTCGTCTCGTGCTCTTTGTCTTTAATTAACTGAACCACTTCGTCTTCCAATCCGCACGGCCATTAACTCCAAAAGCGTGACAAACACGAAAACACGCTGGAATTGCATAGCACAGTCATAATCTTTAACGTAAGCAAAAAGAATCTTATTCTTGAACAGCATGTCATTATCCGTCTCTGATAAATTAACGAGCCACATCGTATCGATGACTCGCATGAACTCGGTTTTTTCAACCATGTGTCAAGAACGATAACCGATTCACCGGTACGGTTGTCATAGTACCATCGTGCGTGGCGGCTTGACCTTCAACATAATTTTTCTCCAACCAGTCTGCGGATCGATCTCGTTGATATATTTTCTAGTCGGAAACTATGGCTTGAAAAACTTAAAACCATGATTGACCTTAAATAGCAGATGTTGATGAAACCATCCTACAAGTTGATTACCACCAGAATTCACAAACAACCTATTAGCAAGCGTCCGCACATCCCACCTGGACAACGTGAGAACATCGGTGATGTATTGATAAAACTAAACACCGTGCTCCCACTTAATTATGCATACCTTAAGGTCCAAATCATACAACCACGATAGAATATCACCTTTGACGGCTCCGATGCTTTGAAGGTAGTCTTTTGATGAGCCGTTGCACAAGCTTTGACCTCCATTTCGTGTTCTTTGTCAATGTACCTGTATGCTTCAATAATTTTAGAAAGACGGGATTTGTGAACAAGTCCTCGAAAGCATGATCATTTGAACCGATCCGCTTTCCGGTACTTTCTCTTTCTTATTCATTGTCTTCTCCAGATGTTCTTCAGCAGCTTGAACGTGTTAATCAGTGAAGAATGGAACACCCTGATCAACAATGGAACGTGTATATAGATCTGGATATTCCTCTGCTGTCACATCTTCTACCTTAATGTCTTCATAAATAAACAATGTATCCCGAGATGGATACTTGTTAAACTGAACTTCGTCATCATCAATGACTTCAACATCCTCCCAGCTTCTAACACATCCAACTTCTCGTCAATCAAACCCAATAACAACAAGATTTGATCTCGAGACAGGCAAAGTCCACAAACTCTCCTCCTCGATCTCATCGCATTTGTTATACTCATAACAATACCTCGTTTGTTGTCAATAAATAGGATGGTGCTGGCTTTGATCGAGTCGATTGGCTTCACGTTAGTAGTATCTTCGTATACTACCAAATGTCGATCATTGCCCTCAGTTTCACCACCACCACCAGCAGATGACGTACCTGCAGATTGTTTCTGCTCACTTCCACCAAAACCTGCCGCATCTGGGTCATATATCATCATCTTTATTCTTCAACGTTTTCAACACATCATCCTTGAAAGTCAGTTGAAGAATAACTTCTTCTTGGGCCTTAATCTTCTCCCCCCTAAGCAGTAACAAGCTCACGGAGTTCTCGATTCGCCTTCTGGCAGTACAAAATGTGACTAACCTGTCACCGTTGATCCACACTCATCTGGTCTTGCAAGTGACGATGCTTAGCCATTTGCGTCGTAGTCGGAGCGGGAGATGTAGCAAAATGACCAGTGGATGTCGTCGTCATCAAAGTATAGTCGGGGAACTAACAGCAGAAGACACCACTGGTACTTGAGGAGGAACATACGACATTGGTTCGTAAGGACCAATCACTACTGCTTCTATGAGCTCTTAAGTGGTTGATCTTTCATTGGAGCTTTCCCTTTTCTCTTGCGTTGAGCAACCTCAGAAGTAGCTTCCTCAACCACATTACGTTCACCTGCACTCCTATATCTACCATTACCACCATCATTATTCCCACCTGGTCTATCATCACGTTTAGATTCGGAATCATCATGGATCTAACGATTAATAGATGAACATTGATAATTAGGATTAGCCAAATGACCAATCAAACGTTTAGCCCTTGGTCTATCCTCAGCTGTTTGATTTCGATAAGTCTTCATTCGCTTCATCGTATCTTCAGTCATGTGCTCCAACACCATGACATCACTCATCAAAGACTGATCAATCATAAGATTAGGAATCAGATCCTGACTGGTAAGCTGTAGAAAGCGAGGATACATCAAAAAACTTGTTCTTCCGATGCTTAACCAAACAGTTCTCCTTTAAGTGATAAATATCAGCTCCGAGAAATTAAACGGGGGTCAACGAACGCAGATTGCAGCATGATCCTGAATTCGTCATAACCACCCTTGCGTCCCCCAAGGCAATGTATAATGACATGTAGCAGATACTTGTACTGTTCGCACAAGTATGCCTTGTTGTATTGGGAACGGTCAAGATTGCCTTTTTAAAATAATCTATGAAGTAGGCTTCATACCGGCGTCTTGTCAAATTCACACGGGTTATCCATTGTTTCAGCAAAACAAAGAACTCGATGTATCATGTCAGCATCAATCGTGATAGTCTTGTTCTGCACAACAGCAACAATATGCTTCTCAGCATCAACGTAATGAGCCATATCCCAGAATGGATGAATCACGATGATATATACAGGGACATAAGCATATATGGCATGAATGCGTGGGCGACATAGAAAAGCAATTACGTCCCCATACATGTTACGTCCCACAAAATCATCTTGAAAAAATGCACAGATGTTGTATTTCTTGTCATACGACTAGGCAGAAGAACGACAGGTGTAGCTTGTTGTTGTGCTTGTGGTGTCTCAGCTTGTAGTTATTCTTGAATGACAGGGTTTTCTTGAACGTCAAGGTTCTCTTGTGCCGAAGCATCAGCCATAATTTCATTTGCCATCTCTGAAACGTAAACCCGAACATAAACCCGAAAATTTTATAACTTTAACTAAAATTTCATTTAAACTTAGTGAAAATTTGATTATGTTCAAAATACTATAACTTATTCGTTATCATTACACTAACGAGTAGCATGATAACGAATGCCTTAGTAACGAATGAGTTCATTCGTTGAATATATACGACGAATGAGGTTTCATTCGTTATACAATCAAACGAATGTACCTATTCGTTATCGAATCATGACGAATGGGTACATTCGGTCACTGTGGACACACATGAACCATCATTGTTATTCATAACGAATCAGCTTGATAATTATCATAGTTTGACCCTCAATTGGTCAAGGTCAAAATCAATCAAACACAGATAGTCAAGCATGCAACTCAGAACTTACAATTTGATTGAACACACCCAGACTCGATGTAAAACTTATACTATTAGTCTCGTTAAAATCACTAATAAACCAAAATCAACAATTACATCAAATTAACAGGTTAAAATGACTCATTTGATTCATACAATATTGTTCAGTTAAATCTCTTAATTCACCCATTAATAGTTGATCAAATTTGACGAAACTAGTCACATTGTGTTCTCCTTTACCTTGTGAATATCAATCGATCAACAAAACAAAGTTTAATGATGGTTGAATTTTATAGAAAAAACTTGCGAGAATTTCCTTTAGGAAATGTAACAAACGAGGTAGACGAATGGTTCATTCGTCTAACACTGTAGTTTATATAGTGTTAGATCAGCACATCTCCCTAGGCGAACGAATGGGTTCATTCGTTAATTCAAAATTATCGAATGGCCATTCAATCGTTAAGTCATTCGTTAACATACATTAGCGAATCAACTTAATTTAACACCATAACGAATAGCCGACTATTCTTTCTTCGTTCGTTATCATAATCAATAGCGAATGAGGTCATTGGTTATCAGTCCAACGGAAGCGAAAGTGATGTAGGATGGTTACATTCATTTTCATTTCTCAATGCGAATGACCTACATTCGTTATAATTTATGATAGCGAATGGGTTCCATTCATTGTAACAAAGTAACGGATTGGGTATTAAATAAAGTAAAAATGAAAATTTTCATTTTCAACTATCCATGGATTAAATGTGCACCAAAACACGTGGTTTGATGAACTTTACCTTAAATACATTACCTCTCTGGGTAAAAAAACCAATACCTTAACGTATTTTACGTGAAAAACGCATAAGTTAAAAAGAAATAGCTTAAAATCAATTAATTTAAAAAATGTGGGTAAATATTTTTGTATTTTTCAATTTCTCAAACTTTACCTCATAGCTCAGAAGTCGAAAATAATGCAGAAACAAAAATAAAAACAAAATATTTTTGGATTTTGAATATTTTAAAACTAAAACAAAATTAACAACTGAGACAAATATTAAATCTATTCTACGAAAGCATTATATATTTTTGTGAGTTGAGCAGAGAATCATATTAACCAAATCGCCCTTCCACCACAGTTTTATATTTCAGCGTTATTATGACTTGTGTTAAGTCAGTCATTGGTATTGTTGTCCACTTAAACTTTAACAACAAATGTTTTTGAAATTTCAGTGATATGATTAGATTTGTTCAATTAAGCACGAATCGTTAGTGGTCCCCATCTTTCAGACATAATTTGTATATCTTATACCACGAAGCTTATCATGTATGTCTTTTTCTTATTAAAATGTTTGGCTGTGACTCATGCAAAAATAACAAAGAGAAAATAAAGAAAAAGGTTAAATTTTCCCTTAAGATCGGTATTACTACACGCAGATAAGGTTCCATTTTAATAAAATAAAAAGATAAAATAAGTTAAAATTGTACATGCCTTAACCTCTAGTCTGATACATTTCTTTATATTATATGTAGAGAAGATCCAATTCTTGTACGAAACACCAAGAAAATAAAGCACAATAAGGCCTTAACTCTCAGATCGATAATCCTACACACGTAGAGAGTCCAAGACTTAAGCGAAAATAAGGAAGAAAATAACATTGAATTTTTTTGCAAAATGAAAATAAAAATAACGTTGAAAAGTAAGTTTGAGAGAGAAAGCATTGATTGGGGATTTTGACACTTCATATCATACTCACTTTCTTCAATTTTTTACATAAACTTCATAGAAATTAGATCTTCATTTTTGAAGAAACCGTTCTCTTTCAGCACAAGCAGAAAAGTTGAATCAGAACCCGGTAGAGCATTCTTAACAGTGACAATCTTATCTGTTTCATTTGGTTCCATTTACAATTTGTTTATCTAAGCAATCAGATGAATTAAACTGGTCAACATCTCCTCAACTATCTCTCCCTTCAATAAATTAAAGTTTCTGAATTAGAACTTTAACATAACTTTCTTGCTCTCTTGTGTATTCCCATTGCTTCTAATCTTGGTGTTTTGAAACAAAGATGCACCTATCTTAATACTTCTCACATGGTGGAAAATATTATCTAGTAAAGCCATTGTCAAAGTTGAATATGCTTTGTTTCGATTTCTAATGCTTTTTTCTCGTCCTGAGTATAAGCATTAAAAGCTCTTGGTTCAAACCCAGTAGTTGCATCACCAATCAAAGGAGCAATATATACATCATCAAGACATCTTGAATAATCAGGATGTACGGATCATAAATGTGCTCGGAATCTTAGTTCCCACTTAGCAAAGTCACTGAACTTTATCAATCGGGGACATTTATTATGTGGGCCGATTTCAGCGTCTAAGTGGAGCATCGATTGCATCATCATATTTTGAGATGCTAAATCATAAAGCCAGCCATTTAAAAATTTTGGGTTAAATTATCAACATATTCATGTTTAGGTTAAAAATGTCTAAGTTTAAAAACTTAAGGGTGCAAATTGTAACTTTTAGTAACGAAAAGGTAAGACTTGTAACGAACAGATTGAAAATGATATTAGATGGTGAACAGTAACTCGAATAAGGTTATAAAGTTATGGTAATTAATGGTATCACGAATGAAACCACTATTGTAACAAATAAGTATAACGAATGACTATAACGAATGATGATTCAATGGTAACAAATCAGCACACGAATGATCAAACGAACAGCATAACGGATGGCATAATGGATAGCGTAACGGTAAAGGTAACGAATAGCATAACAGATGAAGTAACGAATAGGGTAGCGAATCAGTCTGTCACGAATGTGTTTCCGTAACAAATGAGTTGATCATGAATAGGAATTGGATGACGAATGAGCTACAGTACACAAATGGTTAGTTGTAACAAACTTGAATCCAAACAAAGACTAAATCATGGATTACTCATCCAATTCTCAACCAAAATTAAGAACCAAATGCTTAATTAAATCGTCTAAACTTCGCAAACAAACCCAAACATGTAAGGCCCTGATCCCGGTGCCTTACTTTGGCGTTGAATTTACTTATAAAATAGTTCTACAAATCAGAGTTAATTTAAACCTTTCGTGGAAATGTTAACTTCAATAATTTGTTACAAAACATTCAAACTTGTCTTTAAAACATAACATAAAACATCATTTCTTCCATCTCAGATGCCACGCATTCAATCCATGCCATGTGCCATCCTCTGCTAGTTCATTAAACATATTTACATGCGTGCATACTAAAAGTCAGCTACGCTGAGTGAGTTCTAGTTACTCAGGCAACATACAATACATTTTCATACATTCACGTATACGTATCCGAAGATACGTATTTGTACTTAGACCGAACTTCATTCCTGACACTTTGGACCATTGCATAACATCTATTAGAAGAACATTCACTATTATCCATAGAAGTAAACACAAACATATTCTTTCGAAGGAACTGTAAAAACTATTTATAC